>NC_140955.1:72202554-72235054 GCF_014529385.1 Adiantum capillus-veneris
TTCCTCATGGTTTTGACTTGTTATGTTTCTTGATGAATAGGATTAAGGTCCAGTAGGCAGAAGAGGCTGAAACCAGATCCAGAGCTTGTGCCAGGATTTCAACCCTTGCAGGCTCAGTTGCTTAATGTATCTGCCAAAAGAACTGTTGACTTTTGTCAGGACATATCTGAGGAAAAGTTGATTGGTGAAGATCAATCAGAGAGATCACCAGGGCAAGAGGATCCCTCACCCTACAAGGGTGTGGTGCCCTGTAAAGTACTTCTGAAGAAAAATACAAGAAAGAGAAATATAGACTTCTCAGATGATGCAGATGTGCTAGAAAGTACTAAATGTAAAGAAAAAGAGGATGTGTCTTCTCTGGAAGACCCAGCTGCAACTGATGAGAGGCTGTTTGATTTTGCAGCATCTTGTGGTGCTGGGGACAAGTATGATCTAGTTCATTCTATGTTTAATCCAAAGTTTGACATTGAAGACCTCTTAGCTCAGCACAGTAATTTCTTGCAGTCCTACAGAGATAAGTTTGAAGTGATGGTGCAGGTAGGAAGGGTTGTTCTGCCTACTATGACTCTTGTGCATTTAAATGACTGTGGTGGAAAGGGACAGGGAGTGAAGAAGTATAGGGAATTACCACCCTCTTGCCGACATTCAGCCTGCCCTTTGCATCAAAAAGAATGCAAACTCATTCAAGAAGCCTTTGGCTTTATGATTTACCTCAACAGCCTGTTTGGATTCCTCATGCAGAATCCTGATGAGGTGTTAGAGGAGCAGGATGCAGCACCAGATGAGGAATGCGAGGAGACAACTCATATGCAAGAAGTCGAGGAGGTTGAAGACACAGTCGACCTTGAGGTTGAGGCAATTGAAGTACAAAGAAGTAAGATGCTCTCTGTGAAAACCACAGAAATCAAACTTCCATTGGATGTCAGTAACTTCACTGAGAAGCATGCTCAGATGATGTTGCCTGCTGTGCCTGACTTCAGGATTGGAGACAGGACCTATATCTTCTTACATGATGTGCAAAGTGTGTTTTATTTAAGGGAGGATTTCTCCCTAGCTATTATTTCCAGAGTCCAAGAGGAGAGGAGTGGATTTGTTTCAGAGGATAGTAGTGATGATGAGGCAATGGAAACATCCAGCAATCCAATGGAATGCCTTCGAAGATGCTTTGAGAAAGCTGAAAAATACAAGGAGACACTACCTGATGAAGCCACCTTCCAAGCAATAAGACAAAGCCTAAGACCATCGAAAAGTAACAAAGAAGTGGAGGATTGGTTTAATCATTCAGGTCAGGGGTCAACTACATCTATAGACCTGTGGCAAGAAAACCTCTTTCTGCAGGATGAGAGCTTCATGGTAACTCTCTCTCTCTCTCTCTCTCTCTCTCTCTCTCTCTCTCTCTCTCTCTCTCTCTCTCTCTCTCTCTCTCTCTCTCTCTCTCTCTCTCTGTTTGTGTCATTTCTGACATTGTATGTGCAGTCTTGGATTGCTGACAAGGATGACTTCCTTCGGCGCCGGACAAGAGAGTATCGAGGAAGGGATGCGGCCCTAGCACAGTACCTTTCAAAGCTTTGCGAGTCGCCGATAGTAGTTTTTCACAATTCCATGTCACAAGAGGGTTCAATAGCAACTTACACATTCAAGACACTATCACGCTTCTTGGGTGGACCGGTGTTGCCCAAAAGTGCAGATAAAGTCATTCTTGTGGACAAAGTGTTTGCTAGAGATTGTTTTGGTTACTGCCCAGGCTATACAGGTGGTCGGGCAGCGTATTACTACACCTACACAGCAATGGCACTAGCTCTTGGTAGACAAAACCCAGATGAACTTTTAGAGTATGGCAAACATCTCATGATTCGTTACAAGGGTGACGTGCCAAAAAAACAAAATTGAACCTGCAAAATCTTGATACACTTCAAGTACCAATTGTATAAGATCATGTATTACATAAATTTTGTACAATGTCATCCACTCAGAGTATCTTTCTCCACTTGTGATTCACATACACCATTGTCTCTCTCCACCTTCGTTGACTTTCACGAGCTCCGGAGTTGTTGTATGCCATTGATATTTTAGTTTTTTGTTGTTGTAAATGTCTGATGGCTTGTGCTGTTGCTGAATTTGCCAAGACTTCTTTTGCCTGCATTCGATGAATGATTCTACGATAGAACCATTCAAATAGTTCTCTCAAACTGTTAGCCTTGATTCGAGAGCCACCATGTCGTGTGTGCCCGAAATAAGCATTTCTCGCCATGTAATGAGACTTTTCCATCCCTTGGGTATTCCATATTGCCGGGTTCCCATACTTCTGTATAAAATATGGCAAATGATTGAAGATGATGTGCTGGATATGAAAAAAGATTAGTTAGAATGTTTTACAGTCACATATTTGCACATAAGAGAGAAAGAATACATTATAATACCATGTAGTGAGTAATCTGGGTGTCTGTCCATGCTGTCTTGAATGATTTTTTCAGAAGGTTGAGATTTTCCTTGAACTTGTTCATATCACCTTGTGACCAGTCATCTTTGTCGCACATCAAACATAGGATGTCTATTGATCGCCAAACCTCAGCCTTCGCGTTACGAGTAGTTGGTTCGTGGTCTTTGACTGCAATATGTAGCTTTTTCCAGCTCTGATACTCTACCTTGCTAACATAAGATGTGTTATATATTTTTCCATGTTTTGTTAGCTTTGGATCTCTTGTACCTTGGGGCTTAGATAAAAACCTCTGTGCCTTCACCCCACCGATGGATGGTTTGCATGGGACATCCTTCTCAGCAGTTGATCTCTTTTCATCCCGCTGGATTTTCACATTGCCACCATGAAGCCCCATATCCGACAGTACCATTTCTAAGCACTGCAGGGCTACTTGTCGTTCTGCGGAGTTCTTAATCTTCCAAGCAAACCCGATGTATAAGTAGACCAATTTCTCCACAATTCTACAAAGGGCATGCATTGTACAAATGTGGACATTCACAAGTGGTATTTTCAAAACTGGTCGAAAAGCAGGATCCTCAATGTGACGTGTTGGAGCTTTTCTCCACCACTTTGGGTCCATGACCTTTGCAGGCTCCATGCATAACAAACATGGTGACTTTTCCATTGCACCCATTCCACAATTATACATGCACTTTAATGTTTTAAGGTCACCTGCAAGATGCCACTGAACTTGAAAGTCTCCCCTTCCATCTAGACGTAGTACCTCTCCCTAGTTAGTCTGTCTATTAATCAGCTCCGGAATATTAGTTCGATGGAACACCCAATATAGAATCTCATTATCTTCTTTCTTTACCTGCAACACAAAATAAATGAGACTTAAGTAGATCTGAACATCAAGGCTTTATCTTAAGGCTTGCTTGAGAATATCGCTTACCTCAAACGCACCAAGCCACCATATGTTAGATTCTGATTGAACACTAAAATATAAAGGATCATCACTGGGACACTTTGAGAGGGCTCTATTCATTAAAGTAATAGTAACACGCTCTAGCTTTTTCTCTTTAACAAGCTCACACTCATCCAGTTTTAACACAAAATGTAATAGTCCACGTGACTCTTCAAATGTGATGTTGTAAAACTCCACCATTCTCTTCTGTAGTATCCGCAGGTCCATAAAAATATTGTTGAACTCATCATATGCCATGTTCGCTCCATGGCCACTGTAAGTTGCTTTAATATGAAAGGGCTGTCCAAGATAGTCTCCCTGTGCCTCGTTAAGCTGAAGCCTCTCTTTCCAAACACTTGAGGCTGATGGTAGAAGTTTGGATTTTATACCCTTCCTAACAAAGATGGATGAGACAGACTTTTGGATAGCCGAATATCCTCTTTTGCTTACACCAAGTGAATCAAGTGTGCCTTGTATCTCTTTTGCAGGCACTGAGTTCTCTGAAATAAAGCGGTCCACTACATTTCTTTGTAGAACCTTAAACTTCTTGTCATGTACTATATCTGCTGCCAGGCTTCTACTTATAAGTGGCTTCAATCTCTTTCCTATATTGGCTTTGGGGTCAATGTTTTCCTTGTCAGGATAGATTGAATCTCTACATGAAGACAATGCATAAGTAAATAACCGAAAATTTGCTTCACTAACACTATTTAGGCACATGAAAACAATGCATAACAAGAAAAAACAAAGAGATTACTTAACTAAGACAATGTAGCCAACCAAGAAGCATCACCTTAATGCTCGGATTCTTTTCTTGAGACCTCCTGATGCAACCTGCAATGTTTCAAGATTGCGCAATTTCTTCTTTCGGATACGACCACCCAAGATGGTGTCCTTCATTTGACAACTTCGCACCTTTCCTTTCAGTTCTTGTACCTCTGTTTTATGTTGCAAAATGGTAACCTGATCTGTAGAATGTAAATGTGAAAGGCGAACAATCTCACATTGTTGAGCTTGGAGAATGCTCTTGTAAGTTTCAGCTTCTCTTGTAAGTGATTTACAATAACCCAGAAGGCCGTTTTCTCCATCACCAACAAAGGTCAATAAGCTTGTAGGATTGACAAACGGTGGAGACACATTAGTTATTGGATTCTTAGGGTAGAGAGAGCCTCTCGTCCAGATATCTATGTGTTTAGCTCCTTGAGCTCTGAGCGTGTCTATGGAGGTGGGAGGTATATGTGTGTTTGTTTTACTACGCTTAATCAATGGTTGGTACTCATTGTCCAAATCAATGTGAAGGTGATATTTGGCTCGTTTCTGGGTAACATTTGTGCCATTTGAGGAGTGCGCTATTAGCCAACTGTGCAGGTTTAATGGAAAGTGAATAGTGGCTGCGGATTCGTCCCTCCATGTTAGCCTCATTCCCTCCGTATTGACGTTGTTCATTCAATGCAACTGAAAAGAGGATTATCCCTCAATCACTACGAACGAATGTTCAGAGGAGTAAGGAATCTACTTAAAGTACACTTTTTGAAGTTTTACTATGAAAGACCCAGCTCTTTTATTTGCCATTTTTTCTAGAGAGAGAGTGCAAAAAATACATTTTCTTAAAAGGCCCTCCAAATGACCTCCGAAATTTCCTAATGACGCTATCCGTCTTGAAACCATCTTGAAGGTTCATTTTTATCAGGTATTTATCTTATGTTCATTTTTTAGCAGAAGGTCAAGCTTTTCTTCTTCTTCTTTGTCCTTTGGTATTTATATATTTGTTATGGTTTTTTTGCACTTATAGTATTTTAAGAGAGAGTTAGTAATTGTAAACAAAGTCTTGATTATGTTATTTATTTTCTTTATAGAGATTTAAGATATTTACCATGGCTCCTAAACGCTCCATGAGAAAACGAGAAGCGAAATGTTCAGGGGGTATGACTCTACGGTCTGGGACTGTTCAAGGAAGGCAAGTTACACGTGAGAATGGTTCCTCAAAGATTCTACCAATGAGTCCGCCAAAGAAGTCTGTGAAAAGAAGAAATCAATGTGTGTATGTTGATGATGAAGCGTGGTCCTTGGACACGTCTATGGATGGAGCTTCTAATAGCAATGCTATCACTCTAAATACTGTTGGTCCATCTTTTGCTCCCACTCCACAAACTACTCACACAAAGAACAATAACCAGGATGAAGAAGACGACTTTTCAAAGCATGACAGGGTTTTTGGGGAGAATGTGTCTCTAGGGTTGATGAATGAAGTCATAAGTCAATTTCATATCAAAAGAAAGTCAGAACCCCCTTTTGTTCCCTTATGTAGATTAATAGCTACAGATGCTGTTCGATGTGAAATTTTGGATGCACCTTGGTTGACATCCACGTTTGATAGGGTTGGCTATGTCTCGTCAATGGGTTCCTTTCTTGTTTCACTTAAAGGACGACATGGAGAAACAAAACATTTGACAGAGGACACGATTGAGAAGTGGGATCCAATATGGCAAAGACTCAATGTAGAATTTGAAAAGAATCTTGTGGGTGATTGGGTAGATCTTCGAGGCAAATTGTTTTTTGTGTGGGATGGTAACCACACGTTAAAAACTTGGATGCGACGAATTGAAGAAGGCAAGTGCTTCTTTTCTCTTGTGTTTGAGTTTGAATATACATTGTTGTACTTGAAAATTTATTTTGAATGATGTTTCTTTTGTAGAGCACTTTGAGGATGAAAAATATCATGTGCAAGTTTGTTGTGAATTTATTGAGATACATAAAAAGAAGGAAGTAGAGTTGATTTTGAGTCTTATTACATGTGTGGATGCTTTGTTATTGGATGTGGAAGCAATGGATGACCTAGCATGGCATAGGTAAGACTTACATATTTCTCTAAAAAGTTATATTACCATAATGTATTCTTACCATAATCATTTGTTTTGTGTTAGTATGTTCAAGAAAACACCAATCTATGATGGGCGCGAGTATGCATTGAAGGGGGAAATCTCCCAATATGTGGCAAGATTGATCTTTGCAGACTTCCCTACGTCCATGTTAGTTGATGGTATTCACAATCACACTATAGGTGAACTTTTTTTATGTCATTTGGGAGGCTTCGTGCTCGTTATAGAATGCATATATGTTATGATGTAATTTTTCATTTTAACTTGCTTGTGTAGGTAATGTAAAAGTTGTTCCTGAGTGGAACCACTTTTCCACTGCCTTGGAAACTAGTGTCATGGAAATTGCTGATGTTCACTTGGCAGACGAGGGTTTCTTGGTGACTTTGTCTCTTGCACAACATTTGGGAGATCTTGTCATGCAAGCTAATAGATTTAGTTTGCAGCTCCATCGCTCGTGGACTTTGATGTGTGATGGGGGATATTTACACCCAGAGACTGGTGAGCAGGTGAGGTTGCCTTCTCTATCTAAAGATTGCGTATGAATTTAGAGTTCTTCTTATTAAGTGATTTTTTCTCTCCTTTCATAGGTGATGGATCTCACTCTTGGTCTATTTTATCGTAAGAATGCTCAAAGCATTACACCTCATTATGATAGAAAGGCTGGGGAGGATGTTTCTCCTGAGTTCTTTCCAGCCTCAAGAAGCTACCTCACAGAGTCTCCTCCTCGTTCATGTAATGATTATACAAGTTTAGCTGGAGATTTGATTTGAGGGGGAGCAGAGCGTAATGAGACTTTTTACAGGTAACTTTCTAGCCATGAACTCTTGTGAATCAGGACACACATATTGATAGTTCTATGCAATCTCTTGTCGTTAAACTTTGATTATTATGTTTAACACAGTTGGCTGCTAGAAACATTCACATATGAGGACGACCATGTTATGGACATCTTTGCCGGGTGTGGTGGTTTGGGGCTTGCTTGCACAAAGGAGATACGTCACTGTCTAATGTTAGAGGGTGATTTCTTTGTCTTCTCTGAGTGTTTAGAGAAGAAAGTTTGTGGTCCTCCTCCTGAGGAGGAAAACTAGTAGATTAGCTACTTCCATTGGTGGACAATTACTTTTGTGACTTGACTCTATGTATTTTTTGAGATAGTATTTTTTTAATGCAACAACGAGCAACATATGGAGATTGTGGGTTTTTCCCTTGTCCCCAAAAGGGTTTTTTCATCCACAATCATGGTGCCTTGACTTTTTTACTATGCGCTTTATCGACCTAGTTCAAAAGCTATATACCTTAGTATGTGCAAAAGGTTACATCTGATTTTTTCTACCCACAAAAAGTTCTAACTTTGTAGAGAAAGCTCTAAATGAAAAGCTCCTATATTTAATATCCTCTTAATGATGATGCCCCCATGTTTGTTAATTATCTTCTTACTAGATTGCAGCAAGCTATGGGCAACCCTGCTTTGCAAGCCGAAGTTACTCAACAACTTCATGCTTATGGGATTACCCTTCCTCTGCAAGAGAAAAGAGAGATTAGGAGGCCTCTTGAAGAGACATCCAAAATAAGACTCCCTCCCATACAAGAGGAGGAATCCAAAGAGCAAGAAAGTAATGAAACTTTAAGTTCTTTTGAAGATGTGGCTCCACAAAGACGGCGGTCTAGACGATCGCCAACTCCTCTCAAGAGGAAACGATCAACACACACTCCTTCTCCTTGTCACTCCAAAAGGGAAGGGAGGAAACAAAGGAAGAAAAGGAGAAGAAAGAGGTCACCCTCTTCTCCTTCTTCTTCATGTTCCTCATCTTCTGACGAAAGCTATGGCTATTCTCCTAGAGAATACAAGAAAGGAGGACATCACAAATCATACCTTGCATGGAGAAGGTCACAAAAGGCCAAAAAGTTCAAAGAGGGAGGAAAAAGTATCTCTTTTCTCACCTATGATGGCATCTTTGGTGCCATTGACAAAGTATTGGCCTTCATCCACCAATTTGATGCGGCCTTTGGAGATGAGGGCTTCATGGATTCCTCCAAGCTACGCCATGTAGCTATACACTTCTAGAAATCAGCTTGTCAATGTTGGGCTAGCCTTCGTGGCAATGACGAAGCCCCAAGGACATGGAAAACTCTACAAGTTTCCATCATGAAGCAATTCCTTGCAAAAAAAATTGAAAAGGACAAAGTGCTTACAAAATGGTGCAGTTTAAAGATTCTCTCCCATGAGTCTATTCAAAAATATGTGGACAAGTTTTGGGACTTACATCTCAAGGATACTGTCTTCCAAAAGATAGAATTTGCCGAGCAAAAGAAACAGTTTTGTGCGGGATTACCTGAAAAGATGTCCGAGTATGTCAGCTCCCAAAAAATGGCTTGGTTCTATCACCGAAGGAATCCACCACACCATGGTTGCTTCGCGCATCAATTTACAACAAGGGGCTAGAAGGGATGTCAAGCCCATGGAAAACAAGACAAAAATGATACAAAGGGGAAAACCAATGCCCAAAATTCTTCTCAAGGGAATTCCAACGATAACAACAACAGTCCGTCCAAGAAGAAGGGAGTCTACAAAGGTAAAAAAAAACTCTCTCCTGAAGAGCTTGAAAATTGTCTCAAGGACCATAAATGTTTTAAGTGTGGGGAGCAAGGACATGGCTATCGTTCTTGCCCCAAGAGAAATGCTTGCAATGAGATTCCTGGAGTTTCCACCATCGAATATCCAAAAGAGGATGCTTATTGCAAAGGTTCACCTCTCTCCTATGCTTGGGGAAATGTAAGGAAGCATGATGCCTTTGTCTTGTATGACCCGGGTTCTACTCACAACTTCATATCAATGGAGTTGGCCACCAAGTTGGGCATTGAAGCTTTTGAGATGGGAGATGTTGTAACGGCCGACACTGCTTTCAAGGGACCATGAGGATGCTATCCTAGGGGCACCATGGTTCAACCGCATGGCTGCCAACATGAAGTTCCTTAAAAGGAGAATCTACTTCACCCACATGGAAAAGAACATGTATATAGATGCTCAGTTTTTGTGTACATGATTTTTTTCAAAGAGTCCCTAAAAGATCCTGCTGTTCCATCAAACATAAATGGTAGGAATCAAGAAGAGTTATACTTGTCTAATTTTCTAAAAGGATTCCAAGATGTGCTCAGATGATATCCCTATGGACTTACCTCCAAAATGAGCGGATGATGACCATCGAATTGAGATCCTACTAGGAAGCTCACCGCCTAACAAGTCTCCTTATTGAGTTTCCCAAGATCAACAAGAGGAGATCATTAGGGATGTACAAGAATTAGTAGACAAAGGGATGATGAGGCTTAGCTCCTCTCCTTTTGTTCTCCAGTCCTTTTAGTGCAAAAGAAAGATGGTACATACCGTATGTGTGTGGACTATCGAGTACTAAACCATATCACTATCAAAAAAATTAATTCATGTGCCTTGGGTAGAAGATTTGTTGATAAGCTACAAGGCTCTACCTACTTTAGTGGGATTGACCTTAAAAGTGGCTATCATCAAATAAGGATAGTGGATGAAGATATCTTAAAGACCACGTTTCGCACAATGTTTGGTCTTTATGATTATCTAGTCATGTATTTTGTCTTGACTAATGCACCGGCCATGTTTAATCAATTAATGGAGAAAATCCCTACCGCGAATTCAATCGAGTGTTCTTTGATGATATCATCATCTACTCCATGTCCTTGGAGGAATACAAGCAACATCTCCGATTGATTTTTCAAGCATTGAGGGAGAAAAAGCTTTCTCTCAACCAAAAGAAAAGCGATTTTTGCCTTCAAGAGATTCAATATTTAGGTCATATTAACTCTTAAGATGGTACCCGTATGGATCCATCAAAGTTAGAGGTAACAAAAGCATGGCCTAATCCAAGGAATCTACCTTAGCTAACAAACTTTATTGGTATGTGTGCATACTATAGACGCTTCATAGCTAAATTTTCTCAAATAGCAGGACCATTACATGACTTAACAAAGAATAACGTTAAGTATTCATGGACTGCTAAGGAGCAAAATTCTTTTGACAAGCTCAAAGAGAAGCTTACCTCCCAACTAGTCTTCAGGCTTCTTGATCTCTCAAAGCCATTTGATGTCCAATGTGATGCTTGTGGTGACTGCCTTGGAGAAGTCTTGCTTCAAGAAGAGCATGTCATAGCATATGAGAGCCAAAGGCTCAATACGGATGAACGAGTCTTGGGAATTTATGAGAAAGAGCTTTTAGTTGTTCTACATGTCCTAGACACATGGAAGCACTATTTATTGGGGACTCCATTCATTTTATGAACAAACCACCAAAGTCTCAATTACTTCATGATGCAAACCAAGATTTCCGACAAACAAATGATGTGGACACATTTTCTTCTGCAAATTAATTTCCATATTTCTCACATTGCTGTGGTAAGCACAATCAAGTAGCAGATGCACTTTCAGGATGACCAAAAGTAAATGCCCTGTCTATAGCAACTCACAATGATCTATCTTCTATGATAGATGAGTATGCTACTTACCACCACTGAATTTAGAGACATAATGTCAACCCTGAATTTGGGGAAGAAAGAGGAACCATTCATCTTGCAGTATGGTTATCTTCTCCACAAAAATAGGCTATGTGTTACCCACTCCCTTTGTGACAAAGTCATGTATGAACCCCATGCTCCTCCTTATGTGGGGCATAGAGGCATTCAACCTACTCTACGAGGAGTAGAGACATATTTCTATTGGCCTACCATGAAAGTGGACATACAAGAGTATGTTTCAAAATGAGTGGTATGCCAAAAGACCAAGTATGATAGAGAGAAGCAACGTGGATTACTCCAACCATTGCCTATCCCAAGTTCACCATAGGAGAGTATATACATGGATTTTATCTTTAAATTACCCAAGTCTATCCATGGGAATACAGGAATATGGAAAACAGTTGTTGACAGGTTTAGCAAGCAAGCACACTTTATTCCTGTCAAAAATACTATTAAGGCACACCAAGTGGCAACTCTCTTCATATCTTATATTTTCAAACACCATGGACTAGCAACGTCCATCGGGTCAGATAGAGATCCTAGAATCCATTAATTTTTGGAAAGGTCTCTTTAAAAATCTAGGAACAAAATTGAAATTCCCTTCGGCCTATCACCCACAAACGAATGGACAAAGTGAGATAGCCAATCTTACGATACTCGATCTACTAAAGACTTAGGTTACCAAAGTAGATCAATGCTCACAATGGGAAAATTACTTACCTCTTGTAGAGTATGCGTACAATAATCTTGTACATACTTCTACAGGAAAAGCACCTTTTGAAATAATTGAGTCGATGAATATAGCCGTGACCTACAAGAATATTTTCAAATGATTAAGGAGGCTATATCTATCTCTCAACAAAGGAAAAATCTGCTCTGCTGACAAGCACAGAAGGGCCTTAACATTCAAATTAAATGACTGGGTATTATTTAAGTTTCCAAAGGCTCAATTGAGGCAAACGATGGGTAAAAATCCTATGGGCCATCAAAATTATTATGCTAAATTAGCAAAAAGATACTATGGTCCTTTTAAAATCTTGAAGCCAATCAATAAAATGGCTTATCAACTCAAGTTGCCCAACCATTGGCTCATACAAAATGCTTTTCATGTGAGCCTACTTAAACCCTACAAAGAAGAGACACCAAGTGAACCAATGATTGAAGACTCTCTTAAAATCGAATACCAAGAAGAGGTTCTACAACGCGAAGCTATCCTTCAGCATGAAGACAAGGTACTGCGACATGGTAAGATTATCTGATGGTATCTTATTAAGTTCAAAAATTACCCTTTTGAAGATGCTAGATGGATGCAAGGAATACAACTTAAGAATAGTATAAACCTTGTCAATGCTTACAATGCTATAGTAGAGTAAGCAAATGTACAAATTTCTTTTAAATGATCAATGTTTGTGTCTTATAAGACTCGTTCTCTCTTTTTATAGTGCACAAATTTAAGTAGTATGCATACTTAGAGTCATGTTTGTGATGATGAAGTCTCTCAAACACCAAGTAGAGCTTCTCACTCTACTTGAGAGAATGAAATGGACTAAACAGAAGACATGCTTGCAGCATCTATGTCTCCCAAGCACCAAATGGATTAGTCATCCATCTTCGAAAGATGTCGTAGGGTCTAATGGATCCTCTACCCACTAAGCAAGATTGACTAATGACTAAGGCTTTATCTCTTCTACCTCATAGTCAAGGACGCCTATGATCTCAAGAGAAAGGTAATGTCATAAAATCTAATATCTAACCAAACCAAATGAATTTATCTCATTAAACTAATCATTCAATGTGGGAGAATAAATGGGAACAAGGGTTAGAATATAGACATGTACTTACAGATGTATCTCAACATGGGGCCAATGGTAAAGGGGTCCAAATGAGAGATGGTCTGTCAAAGAGCAAGGCTAACCAATGGAGCTTAAAAGACCTTAGGGTTAGCTTCATTGAAGACCTCCAAACATTAGTGTTAAAAAGTCCTTTGAAATTAGTTAATCTTGTTGAGATGTCGAGCTCTACACCTTGAGCTGGCATCCACTACGGGTCTTGGCCGCTTACGGCATTTACTCACTGGCGCGTTAGGTGACCAACACGGAGGATCTCTGCCAGTGATTCTACAGCTGGACTACACATATAGTGCCAGCCTAGTACGCTTCTAGCGAGTTCACACTTAGTGACCGCATGTACATATGTGCTACTTTTCAGCTTTAGCACTTAGTCATTTTGTACTCTCTTTTCTGTGAAGAAGAAGAAGAAGCTTTCCATCTCTGTGTGCTTTGTGCTTGTCTTGTGTAGCTCTCTTGCATCCTCATTCTTTACATGGTATCAGAGCCTGGTGCAAGCAAGAGAGGCTAAGAGAGCAAGAGCATCACAATCCCTTCGTTTGCAATCCACGACCAGGGGTTTTTCGCACAAGTTTCTGAACAGGTCTCCAAAGTGCAGTATACAAAAATTTACTGTACAAGTACAGTGATTGTATGTACGCTTGATTGTGGACACTCGTTGAGTGTAGAAAGCGTTACAGGTGCCACGATAGCAGGTTCAACAGATTTGCAGGTTTTTGCAGATTGCAGCTATTTTGTCTTAGTGCTTCAAGATGTCTGACAGTTTTAGTCAGATTGTTACTGAGAAGCTTGAGAAAAATAACTACCCTGCATGGAAGTTCATAATAACAAATTTCCCAAAAGGAAAAGGTTATTGGGGCTATGTAGAAGGAGACAATGAAAAGAGACCAGAGATTCCCGAGGCAAATGCTACAGCAGAACAAAGGAAAGCTTTGAGGGACTGGAAACAAGGCCAGAGAAAAGTGATGTATTGGATTTCTATGAGCATCACAGATGGCATGATGGGCTATCTACAGGATGCTGAAACCCCCGCCATTGCATGGAAAAACTTAGGCAGAGTGTTCGAGGTGAACACCAAGGCCAGGAAGCTTCAACTAAATTCGACGCTAAATCAGGTTAAGAGGAACAACCTCTCCATCAATGATTATGCTTTGAAGATCAAGAGTATCATTGAGGCTCTTGGATCTATTAAAGTCTCAGTGGAAGATGATGGCATTGTCCGTGCATGCTTGGATGGTCTAGGAGATGAGTATGTACATTTCAGGTCTTCCATGAATACAAGAGACGACATCCCCGTGTTCCAAGATTTGATTTCTATGCTTATTCTTGAGGAGAAGAACCTTGACACATCTTCTTCTCATGGCAAAAATAATTTTGAACAGGCCTTCTATTCTAACTCCAACAGAGGTAGAGGCCAATTTTTGGAAGGTCAATCAAATCAAAACAATACAGGTGGCAGGGGAAACCAATTTCAAGGCAGGGGGAGTCAAAGAGGTCGTGGTGCAGGATCAAGCAGGCAGCAACATACTCCAGATAGCAGAGAATGTTGGACTTGTGGTGAAAGAGGTCACATGTCACGTGACTGTCCAAAGGGAAAAGCAAGTGGAAAGAGAGAACAGGGCAATTATGCATCTACTAGCAGAGATGCAGATGACAGCAAAAACGAGCACATGTTTGTTATGCAGCATGTAATGAATACAATGACTGCAGAGAATTCCACCCAAGATGATGTTTGGTATGTGGATTCAGGTGCCTCTAATCACATGACGTCTCGTGGAGAGTGGTTTAGAGATATGCACAAACCAGATGTGTCAGGCTATGTGCAGACAGGAGATGACACATCTCACCCCATTGCTCATGTAGGGGACATACCTCTAAATACGAAGAGTGGGAAATAAAAGTACTTAGCAGATGTACTTCATGTCCCAAACATTACAAAGAATCTTGTTTCTGTTGGACAAATGGTTGAGTAGGGTTTGCAGGTTCGCTTCAATCCAAATGGCTGTTATGTAGAAGATTTCCAGAATGGCTGTAAACTGATCACAAAGGGCAAATGTGTTGTGGGCATAATGTTTACGCTGAATGTAGACATGCTTGAGGTAAAAGCTGCATTATTTTCACAGGGCACAGGTGTTGTGGCTGATGTTGACATTTGGCACAAACGCATTGGCCATGTCAATGAGCAGAGATTGCGCAGCATGCAATCAAAACAGATTGTAAAAGGTTTGCCCAAATTCAAGGTGGATGGTATGCATAAAGTGTGTGCAGCATGCCAGTTTGGAAAACAGTCAAAGGGCTCATTTCCACATGAGCGCAATGTATGTAAAAAGCCACTTGAGGTGGTGCACACAGATGTTTGGGGTCCAACCGATACTGCAAGTATACATGGTTGCAGGTATTATGTCTCTTTCATTGATGACCATACAAGGAAAGTATGGGTCTACTTCATGCGTAACAAAAGTGAAGTGTTTGGTCACTTTCAAGACTTCAAAGTCATGATTGAGAAGGAGACAGATATGCAAATCAAGACATTGAGGTCAGATGGAGGGGGAGAGTACTTCTCCAATGATTTTTCAGATTTTTTGCGAATGCATGGTATACGCAGGCATTTTACATGCAGATATACTCCACAACAGAATGGGGTCGCAGAAAGGAAAAACAAGCACATGCCTCATCATTTCTGGGCTGAAGCCGTAAATACAGCTGTGTACATTATGAACAGGACACCTACAGCTGCGGTGCATGATGTAACACCTGAGGAAAAGTTTACAGGTACAAAGCCTGATTTGGTTACGTGCATGTACCAGATGAGTTGCGTATGAAATTGGATCCTAAAGCACAGAAATGTATTCTTGTGGGATATTCCCTTGAACAAAAGGGGTACAGGTGCTACAATCCTACTACACAAGAATTACGAGTGAGCAGAGATGTAGTCTTTGATGAGATGAGCAGCTGGTACAGTAATGCACATGGCACTATTGGGGCTGATGTAAAAGATGATGTGGTTGTACAAAATGTGAGGCCACAGTCACAGGTTTTGAGTGGACCACAAGAGTCCTCTTCTCGTGGCTCTGTTGAGAAACCATGGAATGGTAGACTACGTACGCAGGTTACTCCACCAACAGGTATAGGGAATGTATCACGAAAAGGAAAGGAAAAGGTTGATGAACCTCCCTTTATGGCTGATGCATCATCAGGTTTTTCACATGTAGACATGGATTCAGATGGTTCTGAATAAATTCTTGATGAGGAATTTGGAATTCCGGCTATCAGGACAGCTGGTGTAAGGAAAGTACAAGAAGATGCTAGAGAGCAAAGGAGTGACCCAGGACCGCGCAGATCTAATAGAGTCAGAAATCTAGTTCAGAAATTGACTTATGATGGGTATCTAGCGCATCACCAAGACTACATGGCTAAGGTGATACAGGATGTGGAGCCCACATGTTTTGAGGATGCAGTTGGAAATGTGCATTGGGATGATGCAATGAATGAAGAGATGGCTGCATTGGAAGCAAACGACACATGGGAGTTGGTGCCATTGCCAAATGGCAAGAAAGCTATTGGTTGTAAATGGGTGCATAAAACCAAGCATAAGGCTGATGGTAACATTGAGCGTCACAAGGCAAGGCTGGTTGCAAAGGGTTATGCACAGACGTATGGCATAGACTATGAGGAAACCTTTGATCCAGTGGCAAAGATGACAACTGTGAGTCATAGCAGTGGCTGCATCTAGAGGATGGATTATGCATCAAATGGATGTAAAGAATGCCTTCTTGAATGGTGAGTTGCAAGAGGAAGTGTATATGGATCAGCCACCTGGTTATGTCGATCCAGGTTACCTAGATTATGTATGCAGACTTCTCAAAGCTTTGTATGGTTTGAAGCAGGGCTCTAGAGCATGGTATGCCAGGATTGCCAAGTATCTTGTCGGTATTGGTTTTAGGAGAGCTCATGCTGATCATTCACTCTATGTACGTGAGAGTGATGTGGGGATTGTGGTCATTACCATATATGTAGATGACCTTATTATTTTTGGTGACAATGCTATGGAGATTGACCATGTGAAGGGTCTTCTCAAACAGGAGTTTGAAATGAAAGATTTAGGCGAGTTGCGCTACTTTCTTGGCATTGAGGTGATCAGGACTCCAGAGGGTGTATGGCTATCACAAAGACAATATGCTTTGGACATGTTGTCAAATTATGGTATGGCTGATTGTAAGCCAATTTCTATTCCCTTAGATGTGAATGCAAAGCTGAGTGCAAAGAAGGGTGATGTTGTTGAGGATGTCAACATGTACAAGAAGATTGTGGGTAGTCTAATCTACTTGACTATCACGAGGCCAGACTTGAGCTACACAGTAGGCTTGGAGAGTCAGTTCATGCAGCTTCCGAGGAAGCCACATTTGGATGGAGTACGACGCACACTTAGGTATGTGCAAGGTACTCTTGACTACGCATTGTTCTATGCAGCAGATGCACCATTAGCATTGTATGGGTATACAGATGCAGATTGGGCAGGTAGCATTGTTGATAGGAGATCTACGAGTGGCTTCATGTTCTCTTTTGGGAGTGCTGCTGTTACTTGGAGCAGCAAAAAGCAGCCTACAGTTGCTTTATCGAGCACAGAGGCCGAGTACAAAGGTGCAGCAATTGCGGCGTGCGAGGTAGCTTAGCTACGCACATTACTTGAGGACTTGGGAGTGCAGGTGGAGCTGCAGATTTTCATCCATTGTGACAACCTCAGCAGCATGCAGTTGGCTAGGAACCGAGTGTTCCATGCCAGGACCAAACACATAGAGGTCCATTACCACTACGTTCGAGAGCGAGTGTTGGCGGGCGACATTGACTTGGTCTACATCAGCACAGCATTAGGAAAAAAATGGACTCTCCATGGGCCTTGTAAGAATCCCTAATTTAAAGGAAGCCTGCCAAGATTAAGGGGGACAAAGGCTTTGAATGGGGCTATTTTGGTAGGGTCTCCTCCACCTTTGACCCCTAAAAAGGTAGGGGGAAGGGGGGGGGGGGGGGGGGGGGGGGGGGGGGGGGGTAACCATTTAAAAAGTAGGGAAGGGGGGGTTAAACCATTTGAAAAGTAGGGGGGTAGGGGGTCTTCTCTCTCTACCTTTTTGGCCAACTTGTAAGTGGCCTCTTAACTCTCCCATGCCACCTAAGCAAATCCGTGGGTCAAAGAGGTCAAAAAAATGACTTTTTTCAAAAACTTTCAAAAAAATTCTATTTCCCCCTAAAAAGTACCCCCAACATATACACATAATAAAAGAAAGTTTTTTAAGTTAAATTACTAAAAATTCAACATTTTTTGACTCCCTCCAAACTTTTAGAAAATTCCCCCCAAAATTGAAAACTCTCTCTCCTAATCTAAGCTCCTCTCCTACACCCATCCCCCTTGCACCTGCACCTGCTGCTGCACCTACGCACCCATATCTCCATCCTTCAAGCTCCATATCTCCATCCTACAAGCTCTATCTCTCCATCCTTCAAGCTCCATCTCTCCATCCTACAATGCCTCTTGACGACGTGACCAATGTCCTAGCAAGCTCTTCACGCGGTAGGTCTCCAGGGCTTTTCCTACGCCTACCTCAAGAGTATGTTCCGACAAAGAAAACATGCTTGGGTAAATTACCTTCAGCCAACCAACGCCGCGCTCAAGGGGAGAAGAATGTGGATCTCTGGATAGACGGATGCTTGTATCCAAAGGACCCTTCTCTCAATGTTCATTCGTCTTTTACAAACATTCCATCACTGTTGCAATACGTTGGAAATGGAGAGCAAGGTTTGTTGGGCTACTGCAAGAGACTCAACAAACACGAGATTGCGCGGTCCGAGATCTACTTGCGTCATTGGTAGTTGCTCAATGGGAGTTTTCACAATCTTCAAGCTCAGATGCAAACAGCTACTAGTGCGCTTGAGGAGGCAAAGAGCACCATCACAACCAAGGAAAATGTAATTAAAAAACTTGAGGATACTCTTTCACACATGAAGAGTACTGCCATGGGAGGTAGGGTGAGGAAACAAGAGTTGTCCGAAATTCAGACTCTTGCACCACGTGGAGGTGCAAGAAAACGAAGGGTGACAGCTATGAGGTAACATGTTCTATCCCTCATGTTGTTTTGGGCAATAGGAACTTCATCCAAGAAACGTGCGGCGGCGAGAATGCGTCAGATAGGGCTACTTTACTTTGTTCTTGTTTCAACAAAGAGGATTTTATTGGGATGCTTGATGCTCCAAAGGCAAAACACTTGAAAGACGCAATCACTAAGAGAGTTCTTAGAGTTTTTTCTAATATTTTCACTGATCTAGATGTTCAGGATATTTGTGATGCTGTTGGGATTAGTACCAAGGGCTATCAAGCAATACATCAAGTGTTAAAAGATGCATTAAGAAGTCGAGGAGTCACGGAAAACCTATTCCCACTTCCTCACAGAGTGAAGATTGCCAAGAAGGTGTCAAATGAAGATGTTGTTCACCGATTAGGGGACTACTTGTATATTGAAGACACGATGCCTCTTCAGCCGCTCCGTAGCAAATCACAAAGAAGGAAGGGCCGCGGGAAGGGAAGCGGTGCTGTTTCTAACAGTGTGTTGCGGACCGAAGGGTTTGTTTACACCAAATTCAACAATATCTTTGTGGACTTGATACGATTGCAGCAATCCATGGCTGTTTTCTACAATTTGAGTGATGCAGGTTAGTTTAGAGTTTCCTACATGCTCTATGATGTGTCATAACATGCATTCTGAGGCTTTATGTTGTTGGCAGTTCTTGAAGGCAAGCTTGTGTTCGTGCTGAAGTTGGATGAGTGTGTACTTGTTCAAGGGAGAAAGTTGGAGAGAATGAGCATCACGCTTATGAATGAAGCCCTAGCTTATGCCAAGCAATCTTGCAGTTCGAGTGAAGCGACAAAGCCCTCTTTTAGTGTGCAATCAGAGAAGGATATATGGTGGCTTGGTGCAATTGAAGTTCCGAAAGAGACACATGAAGTCCTTGCATGGATTTTCAGTAGAATCCCATGGGTCACAGAGGTCATTAAAGCTCAAATAAACGGCATGGTTCCAGGACGTGGGGAGTTTGATGTTGAATGGCATTTAGGTGGTGATCTAAAGACCATAAAGTGCATGCTTGGATGCAAACAAGGTGCAAATTCCTTACTTCCCTGTACATTCTGTACGAAAGGGTACAAGACAAGTCGAGCAACTCAAGTGGAAGGTCAGGATGATGATAATGATGACCATATAAATAGGGAGTGGCAAAGTTCGGTTCTTTCATGTGATATGCTGCAGGTGTCCAATAGGGATAGCAAAGATCCTGGGTGGAACCCCATAATTCCCTTGTCCCTCAACAATGTTCACTTTTGCACATTGCATGCGTTTATGCGAATATTTGATAGGATCTTAAAGCATCACATTGATTATGCTTTCATAATGAAGGCCCTTCAACGGTCAAAAGACTCCTTGCAGGGGGTGGAGACGCTCCTTAATGAGATTGGATGTCACCGATCAAGGGTGAACATTGTAGCAGAGACTTGTAGGGAGAAGACATATGAGGTGGCACAGAAGGTTTCCATGAATGGAGCCAAAGCACGTCAATTTTTCAAGAAGATGTCAAAGTCTCCAATGCAGGTATCCAAGGCAAGTGTCGATCTAGCAAGTGAGAAGAGGTGGGAGTTGTGGAAAGATTTGTGTTCATGCATGATGGACAAAGATCCCAATGTGGAGGTTGCTAACCAACGCAAGCTAGTATGGTCATCCTTTCAAAAGGTTGTGCAATTGATGTATCTTTCAAGCACCACCGTTGAGCAGCGAGAGGAGTTCAAGAAGGTGCTTTATGAATTCACAAAGGCCGCTAAGGACGGATGGTCTGAAAGCAAGATTACACACTACATGGTTTGTTTTAACGGACTTAATACATATGCAATGTTTGAAAATGTAACTTTTCTATTCGCTTATCTCCTTTTTGGTTGTTTTAGCACATTCTCTATGTGCATGGTGCATACTTCATGGACCGCTATGGTTCGCTTGATATATGGAGTACACAAGGCATGGAGAAGTCCCACTATCGAGCAAAAGGAGTCTACTTCAAGAATACTCGGCATGGTGGTGGTAGTTCACACTCCAACTACCTCCAAGAGATGTTTAATTGGTTTTTTAGGCACACCTTTGGGAGAACTCGTACTATTGAGAAAGCAAGAGAATCGATGTTAGCAAAGCAGTTACGCAACGCTTCCCGTACTGCAGCATCCGAGAAGTGGAAACGCTCGCAAGCGTCCCTCGGCCACGAAGCTTGGCGTGCAACTAAATATAAAAAAGTCAGCATTTGGGCGTCGCGTCAGCCGTCCGCATGATCCTGGTTTAGTTGTTCAATTCAATTGCTTTATCTGAGTTTCACTCAATTGGCCGCATAGTGTGAAAGGGCCCAAATCTCAAAAAAACCTATTTAAAGGTTGAAGGGGCTCATTTTGTCATCTTCCCTACTAGGTGCAACCATGGCACGAACAAAACAAACGGCTAGGATTGCATATCCAGAGGGGCCGGATGGCCAACGACTCAAAGGTACAGCAACAGAAGCTGGAACTTCACAAGCTCAAGGTGAAGTCCACACAGAAGAAGCCGGAGCTTCAAATCAGCATGGCCAGTCCTCTACAGCAGCAAAAGAGAGACGGAAGCATCGTCTTGTTGTCTATTCATTGGACTCCAACGATTCTGATGGCAACAGGGAGGATGAGAGCGACTAGGGCAAAGAAACAAATAGCCAAAAGCAGCCGTCAGAAGGCTCCGAAGAGACACAAACGGATGAAGATGCCCCATGGGTTGGCGTCCAGATACAAACTTATCAGGCTCACATGTCTATTGGGGGTAAGACACTTCCTAAAGGGAGTGGACCTACACCATCACATCCGGTCGATAGTGAAGAGCACGAATCAGATGGAGAGTGGGTGGAATCCGATTATGAGGTGTTGGAAGTGCCTGTGCAGAAAAAAAAGAGAAAGAGCATTGTCTACAAGAAGAGGAAGCAAGCTGCCCCGACTCATGCCAAAAATGCACCTCCACGTCGACCTCAGAAGGTACGAAAGCGTAGCCGTGCTTTTGCGGAGATTCGACACTATCAAAAGAGCACCGAGCTCTTGATTTGGAGGGCCCCTTTTGCAAGGCTATGCAGGGAGGTTTTGCAATTGTACAACACTCAGTTTCGGATGGGCGCCGTGGCCATAGAGGCAGTCCAAGAGGCAGTAGAGCAATATTTAACTGGCATATTCGAGGATTCTAACCTCTATGCCATCCATGCAAAGCGTGTAACCATTATGCCCAACGATATGCAGCTTGCTCGCCGTTTGCGCCATGAGGAGTAGCTTGTAATTAGGCATCAACCTTTTTGTATTTACGGAACTCCAAGATTGGGAAGAATTTGAATACAAGCGTCTTTTGGTTCAATATCCCACTCTATGCATTGTATTGGGAAGAATTTGAATATAAGCGTCTTTTATTGTATACCCTAGTGCGCAATGTATTGTTTTAATTCTGCACCATGCAATGTAGCAGTGGTTCAAGTTTTGTCTACCTTCTATTGTATGTATGTAGCCATTAGCTTGTTATTGTGAAAACTTGCCTACATTTAGCACCTTGGCTAAGTGGGGCAGGCTCTTCCTGATGTATCCATGCTATGTGACTCACTATTGCATGGCAAAAACATCTACAAAGTGTTCAAAATGGCTTGGAATGCCCCCAAGTTGGTTGCCACAAGGGCGCGCATTTGGGGCATCCAGAGGCCTATGGATGGACATAATATGCGCCCTTGTGGCAGCCTCTCCTAGTGCTTTGCTGAAACTCTCCAGTGGTTTCCAGACAATTTTGACAAGCAATAAGTATGTTTTGTTTACTTCAATGCTTCAATTAGCATAGATGCTGCTGGAATTCATCCCCCCTTAGTCCATGTCAGTCCTAAACTCCAGAAAGGGCTTAGATATTGTCACAAATTTTACTCTTGTGGTTTGTTAATACAACTTTAGGTATCTGGGGCAAGATGGGCTTAAGGTTACCTGGGTATCCATGTCTTCCTGTTTTGCAGCTGGGTATTATTCTCTTGTCACTCTGTTTTGTAATTGGATATGCTCCTATTCTCCAAGAAGGATTTAGATATCATCCACAGTTTTGTGGTTTGTTAATACATCTTTAGGTATCTGGGGCAAGATTGGCTTTAGGTTACCTGGGTATCCATGTGTTTCTCTTTTGCAACTGGGTATTAATGCCTTGAAACTCTGTTTTGTACTTGGGTATACTCTTAGATGTGTCCAAATTCATCTGCCACAAGGGCGCCCATTTGCACACTTCATCTGCTGATGGAAAGCCCTAATGTGCGCCCTTGTGGCAGCATTGTTTAGGCACTTCCAAGCCCTTTACTAGGCACATACATAACTTTGGAAGCCTAGAAATAACAAAGTATACATTTTTTAAATTTTAATGCCTGCCAAATCCTTTAGTAGTCATAGCAAAAATTATGGTGCTTCTCATACACAATGGAACCCCAACATATAAGAAATTCAAAACCTTGCAAGAAAGAGAGTCATAGACAGCAAAAAGTAGTTTCGTTAAAGAAATCAATGCTTTACATGATATCCAGCTTTTGCTTTAGGATCTTTCTAATTACAATTTTCTGGCGCTTGGCCTTTTGGGGTGGCTCCCTGTTAAGTAAAGTGGTTGTGATTTCTTGGGTGTCATTAACCCCTACAGCTTGGTTCATGCCGACATGGGCAATAAGGCGCACGCGAAAGTTTACATCGAAAGTGGATATTGCAAAATCTTTCTTTACAAGCACTACAAGGTTGGCCGTTTGGGCAAGTGTTGTTAAACACAACGCCTTGGAGAGTGAACGGAGAGCAAAAATGTTGTAGCGACCATTGGGAGAGTAGTCGGCATGGAAAAACACCACAAAACCAATGGGAAGTGTGCCGAGGTAGTGAGCAAGTGCCGCTTGAGGTTCGAACGACGTCCTCCTCCCCCCTGATCGTTGCGCCCATGCGTCAACCTCCAGAACATCCTGCAGAACATAGGTTTTCTGAGATATGGCACAGAATTATGATATAAAATTAACAAAATCATTTGTAACAATCAAATGTAAGTGAGCATCTATACCTCTTGTCTACGATCCTCCTCATCGGCATCCGGGTGCAAGTAAAGATCCATGCTTGAATTTCCCTTTGGATCAAGAAAAACAGGTGTTGCAGCAGGTGATGGTGAATCCACTCTTGCGCGTTTAGCCAAACACATGGCTTGCACGGCCACAAACTCCTCCTCAGAGACCTTGACCTGCTCGGCCGCTGCCACCTCGGCTTGTGCGATCGCCACTGTGTCCGCCAAAGTATTCCCCATGGGCAGTAGGAGATCATCGTCATGGGAGGTGGTGGTATCAAGCTCAAACTTTCCATGGGCATAGAGGATGGCGAAACACTCATCATGCGAAGCTCAAAGGATTTCTCCAGATCGTGCATAAACACAAACTCCTCCCCACCCACCACAATGGAGGAGAAGCGGGTAATCTCTACCTCAGGGATGGCATCCCCGAGTGGTGGTTCCTTCTGGCGGTCCCGAGGATGAACCGACTGATGGAGAGGCCTCCAAGAGGCCTTGAATCCCTACAGGGTAGGTCAAGGCAAGCGTCCTCTCCTTTGCAGATGAGTCAATGGCCGCGGGCTTGGGGTCCTTCACATCAGCCAATACCCCGCCGATCTGCAAGTGAGGTAGCAGTACATCAGGGCCTGCTGGGCACTCGTGAAGGAGGAAGATCATTATGGCCTGAAGAGAGAAAAAAGTGTTTCCGATCCTTCCCTTACGCATTGCTTACACATCATCAGCTTTAAGCCGCACATATTGTCCGGCGGGTTGTGCTATGGTGGCAAAGCGTGCAAGCCGCTGATGAAATGTCCTGTCCCCTTGGTAGATGTGGTGGAGAAGGCCTTCAGGGACCCATTGCCCTGGTCGGTTTGGTAACTCAACAATGAATCTCCCCATGCACGTGGAAATGTATGAAGTAATGTGCTCAAGAGATTGAGAGTGGAGGGTCAAGGTGGTTTCCAAATCGGGTTGGGTTGTGAAAAATGCTTGAAGCTCAGGGCGATTTGCATGCCCAACCTCAGTAAGGAATGCATCTAAAGCACTAGTAGCAGCCATGTCTTCTCTTTGCGTGATTGGGTATGCTAGGTCTCTCTGCAATGCTGGGATGAAAATGGTGAAATGAGGAGGTGGTCCTCCTTATATAGACATATTCTATCTCGAAAAAAATAAAAAATATGGATTTAAAAAATAAATTTACACCACCTTAAAACTCAAGTACAAAATCAAGTACAACACCTTAAAACTTTTCAAAATCTTTAATAAAATATCCAATATATAAACGATTAAAGTTACAAGCCAATTCACTTAGACAAGATGATTTCGTCTGTAGCCCAATCTTTGTAAACAAGCATAGTGGCCTCCATCCGCCTTCCAATCTATACAACCAAAAATGGGTAATCAAAATACAAAAACCCACAAAAAATAAGAAAAGGTAGCTAAGGAAGCACAAAGCAGACCTTGCATTGTTCTAGTTTGAAACTTGCATTACCGACATCCTCGAATCCCATTATGACAAAGTGTTCCCGAAGATTGGCAAGAGTCCAATGCGGATTCACTGCAACCACCTCCACCTCGTTATTGGACATGCGGACACGAATTTCAAAGGATTGAATCTCTTTGGCTGTCAGCTGCAAGGGTATCTATTTGCCACGTTTGTGCATCCACCTCTCATAGCTAAACCGTGCATACAAGGTGCACCTTGCTTTCAAATACCGAAGGCAAAGATGTGTGGGGGACACATTGCACTTATAACGGTCACCATCATGCAAACCGTCAACATAGCCCCAATTGACAGCTAGAATGGTGTCCATTGCATCTATGTCAACTTCTTTGCAAACAAACATTGTTGGTGTTTCTACAATCGGTAGAGAGCGGAATGCATGCACAAACAAATGAATGGGACAATGCCAACTGAGACCCACAGATCTGGTTGCCTTACCAAACTTTAGGGACCCTTGGAAATCTTGCAGCACCTTGCGCTTGAAAGAAAGCAAAGCCCAATGGTCTGGAGTTGGCCATTATGCACTCTGCAATGAGGGTGTCTCCACGGCTTCTAACCTACCATAGCTTTGGCTTGACTTCGGCACCATGTACTTGTGGGAGTACATGAATATTCGCTGCTCGGTAAGTTTTTTCGATGAAACATTAGGAAACATAAGCTCCCCAATGTGAGCATGCACAACCATGAACATGCCTGAGAGGCACTCAAGCGGCTGCTCCTCAACTAAGCTTGATGGAAAAACATCTTTACAAATGCCCTTAGTTAAACATAATGATCACATAAACGTAAACATGACATATGCATGGGATAGCTAAACCATGAAAACTTACAATGAGGTGCAAATTGAGTAGAAGCTCTCTTGAGGTGGAGCTCAGCTGCACTGTAGACGTGTTGCACGATGGCCACCATTCCGGACTTTGTTTCTTTGAATGTCAATAGCCGGCCCTTCCAATGACGTTCCAATACGCCTCGACACTGTACGCGATGAGGTCCAGCACGTGACGGTTGCATGTAGATCCATGCACCCTTCTTGAACACTTGTGGGATCCATACCCCCTCTGAGTGTTTTGTGTTGTGCAACACAATCTCCTCTATCTCTGGTTTGGGCCGTCTATGCGTGGACATGCTTGGGAAGTTGGGCTTAGGAAGGGATTTGAAAGAGTTGAGTACTGTGGAGAGAGAATGAGTAGCTGAGGGGAGGGTGAGGTGAGCTGCCTATGGTGGCTATGGTGGCTTTGACAGTGGAGATAGAGAAAGAGAGGAGTGATAGGTAGAGAGGTAGAGAGGATAGTGGAGCTGTGGGCTATGGAGTGTGGGACTGTAGAGGGTTGATGGAGGTGTGAGAGAAGGGGGAGCTATGAAGAGAGAGGAAGAGAGTGGTGGAAAGCTTTTGGCTATGACTGCCTTGACTGTAGAGAGAGAATGGGACGAGGGAGAGTGTGGGAGAGAAAAGTAATGAGGGAGAGAGAGAAAAGTGGATTTTGGGGGAAAAAATTGACTTTTTTAAGTTAGTTTATGTTTTGGGGAGTTTTGGAGGCAAATGGGTCAACTTTGGAACTTTTGAAAAATTTTCAATTTTTTGGGTTTTTAAGCATGCGCGTTTTTTTTTGGGGGGTCCCTCCCTCTTTTATGACACCTCTCTCCTCCTATTTACCCCCCGCCCCCCCCTAGCCTACCTCCCACCTCTCTCTAAGAACCAAGCATTGAAGAGGGAGACAATTAGGCTGTACCCCTACCATTCCTCCCCCTCTAGGTGATATCCCAAGAGCCTTCTCATTGGTTCTCCCTTAAGCCTTCAGTAATCAAAAAGGCCCAAGGAGAGTCCATATTTTTCCTAATGGAGGAGCAGATAGCGAATATCTTTACCCAGGCCCTCGGAGCTGAGAAGCTTCGACGTTTCCGGACTATGCTTGGACTCTGCGACATGCAGAGCTCGAGGGGGAGTGTTGAGATGTTGAGCTCTACACCTTGAGCTGGCATCCACTATGGGTCTTGGCCGCTTACAGCATTTACTCACTGGCGCGTTAGGTGACCGACACGAAGGATCTCTGTCAGTGATTCTACAGCTGGACTACACATATAGTGCCAGCCTAGTACGCTTCTAGCGAGTTCACACTTAGTGACCGCATGTACATATGTGCTACTTTTCAGCTTTAGCACTTAGTCATTTTGTACTCTCTTTTCTGTGAAGAAGAAGAAGAAGCTTTCCATCTCTGTGTGCTTTGTGCTTGTCTTGTGTAGCTCTCTTGCATCCTCATTCTTTAAAAATCTAGGGTTGATCTTGAGGTGGGAACCCGACCCAAGCTTGAGGTGCTTGTCATGCTTGATGACTAAGGTGCTTGAAGTGCTTGTTGTCCTTGATGACTAAGGTGCTTGAGGTGCTTGTTGTGTAACATTTAATGGCTTAGTAACTTGTGTGTAGCGGAAAATAGCCTGACCATAGTGAGAATTTCATTAGAATAGATTCCTAATGATAATAACAAGAGTGCTTGGGTGGAGAGAGCAACAAAAAGCATAACACCTAGTTAGACAGCATGGCCAATACTTCAAAAGCGAGAGAAATTAAACAATTGACAACAATTGAGGACCGGATTTGCATGTAGACAGTCCCTCCTCCAAAAGGTTTTGTATTATGGTTTCTCCCATCAAGAGAGACATTTTACAATGCAATTTTTTGTGTTCCTTCAATACTAGCCAGTGCAATGAAGATGGAAACTTCAAGCACTAAGCAAAACACTTATCAAACACAACATCAATTCCCTCACGGTCTGAGACCCGAGACCTCACACACCTTCAAAGATGGTGAGAGCTAGTGGGGTATGAGAGTAGATTGAGAGGAAGAAGGAGTAGTCTTACAAGAAATATGTACATCTCCTCACATAATCACTCATATTAGCATAGCTTAGCTTAGTAATTAGCATGGTAGAGGATATGAGCATGCATTGAAGCTTGGATCTTGGTTGGATTTGCATCACAAAGCCAAGAGTTGTTGGTTTAGGCCTCGCTTCTCACAAGCTTGGAGTAGGAGATAAGCTTTCCATTGAAGCTTGATAAGAGAGAGACATTAGGAAATTTCAGAGGTCATTTGGAGGGCCATATGAAGAGAGAGAATAATATAGCGCATCCAATGAGCACGAAGGCTACGTTACGTAGGAAAGTACGTGGAAAGACTCAAAAAATAGGAAAATAGCATAAAACTTTCATGAATCTAGGATTGTAGCATCGTAATTTCCTTCCTTTTATCGAGATTTTAGGTGCTTGCATGTGGTCCCACTTCTGGTCATTAACGTACTGGAGGGTGACCATTAAGCCCGCACAAGATATTGGAATTCTAAAACACTTTCCCTCCATTAGAATGCTTTCAAAGTGAATCTCCCTCCACTAAAGCTTTTCTCTGAGAGCTATGGCGTCCACGTCTTCTCGCCCAAGAGGCTCCAGGTGTTTACTGTCTCTCACACCAACAACCAACAACTGCACTTTGCCTAGAAGGCCAAGTAGTAGCATATCCTCAATTACAATACCAGCTTCAATAAGTGCAGAGAACCAATGGGTTGGACAAAGGATAAACAAAGGTTCATGGGTCCTCATGCAACCAAGAAGACCCAAGAGGTCTAGTGGTATCAACGTTTACCGCTTAGCATGGAAGGACAGAGTATTGGATTTCAAAGTTGAAATCGGCAAAAGATCTGTAAAGGAAGTTCTTGTTCAGCATGTGTTTACCCATCCAGAGGTGATAGCAAACGGTGGAAATGTATCAGATATACATCAACCACGTTGCAATTGTAAGTACTCTTGACATGTGAACTTACTGATACTCTCATTATAACTTTTCTTATATATTTTGCAATGTTTCTCCCACTTGTTATGAGCAATGTCTCCATTCTTCACAGCTCAATTACATTAGATTTGTCATTTGTACTTATTGATACTCTTAGTTTAACTCTTCTTATATATATTGCAGATGTTTATCCCTCTTCTTATGAGCAATGGGAGCCTGTGGAGTGCATAATAGGCCTCTTCCATGTTGTACATGCCCATATTGGTTCTCTACAGTACTCAGAGAGGAGCAGCAAAAGATTGGCTGATGAGGGAATCTTTTTTTATGACCACTTTTACCAACTCAGCTCAGGGAATAAGAATGGCATGTTGGTGAAACTGCCTCTACCAACCGATTGGAACACTGTGGACTGGCCAGTTCCCGAGGAAACAATGGTGGAGGCAATGCCAAGTAAGCTCTACAAGGATATACAAAGGTCTCTACGTAGCTCTATTCCTACCAAACTGGTTAGAATTGCAAACTTTTGTCCTGTTGCACTCTTCATAGAGCTGTTTCATAGTTACAACATCAGAGTTACAAAAACTATGTTCATGTGCAAGTCATTTCAGCAGTCATCCTGTGACAAACTTCTTGACAAAGGATGGTATGCAAAGGAAGAGATTGGTTTACGGTGCGAGGTCGCGCTTGATACTCTAGTTGTCAAGTACATGATTGCAAGCCAATCAGTGTTACTCTCATTTTGGTATATGCGATCACAAATGCTAAACGGTAAGTACATTCCTATGGACCAGGTTTCTGCAGGTTTGGAAGATAATCCTGCTGTGGATGTGGAAGTGATTGATAAAGAGCATGGCCTACTGTTGGTGGTTACAATAAGGGAGCTATGCAGTCTTCAGCATTTGCGGCATGACATAATTGAAGAGTCAATGGACAAGGACCTATCAGATTTTTCCTTTTTCCTGGAAGGCCAGGGTGTTGGATGGAAGGCCAGGGTGTTGGATTTCAAAGTTGAGATCGGCAAAAGATCTGTAAAGGAAGTTCTTGTTCAGCATGTGTTTACCCATCCAGAGGTGATAGCAAACGGTGGAAATGTATCAGATATACATCAACCACGTTGCAATTGTAAGTACTCTTGACATGTAAACTTACTGATACTCTCATTATAACTTTTCTTATATATTTTGCAATGTTTCTCCCACTTGTTATGAGCAATGTCTCCATTCTTCACAGCTCAATTACATTAGATTTGTCATTTGTACTTATTGATACTCTTAGTTTAACTCTTCTTATATATATTGCAGATGTTTATCCCTCTTCTTATGAGCAATGGGAGCCTGTGGAGTGCATAATAGGCCTCTTCCATGTTGTTCATGCCCACATTGGTTCTCTACAGTATTCAGGGAGGAGAAGCAAAAGACTGGCTGATGAGGGAATCTTTTTTTATGACCACTTTTACCAACTCAGCTCAGGGAATAAGAATGGCATGTTGGTGAAAGTGCCTCTACCAACCGATTGGAACACTGTGGACTGGCCAGTTCCCGAGGAAACAATGGTGGAGGCAATGCCAAGTAAGCTCTACAAGGATATACAAAGGTCTCTACGTAGCTCTATTCCCACCAAACTGGTTAGAATCGCAATCTTCTGTCCTGTTGCACTCTTCATAGAGCTGTTTCATAGCTACAACATCCGAGTTACGAAAACTATGTTCATGTGCAAGTCATTTCAGCAGTCATCCTGTGACAAACTTCTTGACAAAGGATGGTATGCAAAGGAAGAGATTGGTTTACGGTGCGAGGTCGCGCTTGATACTCTAGTTGTCAAGTACATGATTGCAAGCCAATCACTGTTACTCTCGTTTTGGTATATGCGATCACAAATGCTCAACGGTAAGTACATTCCTATGGACCAGGTTTCTGCAGGTTTGGAAGATAATCCTGCTGTGGATGTGGAAGTGATTGATAAAGAGCATGGCCTACTGTTGGTGGTTACAATAAGGGAGCTATGCAGTCTTCAGCATTTGCGGCATGACATAATTGAAGAGTCAATGGACAAGGACCTATCAGATTTTTCCTTTTTCCTAGCTGGCCGTAAGGTGATGCGGAGAAGGAAAAAAGATATTTTGTGCAAAGAGTTGGATGGTCGGGTTGAAGTAGTGTCAATGTAACAGATATTCTTGTGAACCCAAGTGTATACAAATGACTTTGAAGACATGAAGTTTATTGAGCTCATTTTTCAATTGTGCCCTGTGAAAAAGTGTGCTTGAAATACATTTCTTTACCATGTCAAATCTCTCTCTCTCTCTCTCTCTCAATGTTAGACAAGACAAAGACATGATAGAAGAGTCATCTTAATTCATTAGAAAGTACAAACTCGTCCGTGAACAATGGACTGAGATACAATTTCTGTAAGTATGGAATCATAATGTCTTCAAGGTAAAAATCGAAGGAATGCCCCTCGAAAGAAGGTGGTGAGACAGTTGTTCCCGACGGATTTAGTTCTCCCTTTTTAGGAGTATCATCAATCAGTAGTGTATTAGTTGCATCAATGGGTACACCGATTTGCCTAAATGGTGTGTACAAAAGAGGTAAGTGTGGTTTTTTAGGGTGGTAGTGGCCCTCAACGGTAACGCATTTTCTTTGATCATACAGAAAGGCAAAATCTGACGTGTGAGCGTGGCATACACTGCAAACTATTGCAACTAGTGGCGACAAGTTTTGCCTTTGCATTGAAGACCATATGGCAACTCTGAAGCGCGGAAGAAGAAACTGAATAAATTCCTTGGTTCCTGGACGAACCACGACTCGACAAGTTCCCATCCAATACGTTTGCAAATCCTCAAAGGGTTCTCTGTCACCGAGAGGCACCCACATCAGCAGCAATCCATTGACGTCCAAGATAATCAACCTCTGTAAAAGTCGACAAGTACATATAAGTAGTTAGAAGCTGAACATATTTTGCCATACTTGAATAGTCATTACCGGAACAACCGTATCTACAGGTAGCAAGGGTTCATACTGGGTCTCTGTAGTGTTCATGTCGTTGTTGCTCTCCTCTGCTTTATCTTCATAGTCATCATTCACATCTTCATCAGGGGTCTCCCCCATGGCTCTTTCTGCCTCATTCAAGGTTTCCTCCAAGGTCTTTTCCTCTCCCTCGGTTGATCGGCTTGCCTCATACTTCCTTGCCTGATCCATATCAGTTTGCTCATCCCTAGGCCTGCTTTCCTCATCCATATCCTTTTGCTCATCTATAGGCCTGCTTTCCTCATCTTGGGTTTCAGCAATAGGCTCTTTTGGCTCCTCCACTGGCTGACTTGGCTCTTTCATTGTCTCCTCTAGTTGTACACTAGCACCTTCCATATGCTCATTTGACCTTTGCTCATCCTCGGCTCTTTCATCTTCTGCTGATATGACCCCCTCGGCCCGTTGTGATTCCACTGTATCGGATGCAG
>NC_140955.1:72840054-73092554 GCF_014529385.1 Adiantum capillus-veneris
AGCAAGACGTGGGTTCCCACCGCATAGAAAGCAAATCGTGGATTCAAGAGCCCTAACGAGGAACTCTGCCCCCTGTGATCAGTAGGGGGGTCAGGACTGATTCAACATTGGAAATAAAATGAGCATGCCAAGCTAAATTTTTCCTAGCAGACATTCTTTCCTATTGCAAACAGCATACCCATCAAACATTACCTTCCTACTTTAGAACTTAATGTACAATGATTTCAATGCCGAGGTTTCCGTCGGATTTCTCCAACATGTTTGGGGATATGAGCATTCCTAGCTAGCATATGCAATGTTAATTTACACAACTTGAATAAAAATATGATCTACCTCTTCCACTTCTTCATCGATGGCCCGTGAGATAGCCGGTATTTGTTCCTCCATGGGAGCCTTCCCCTTTCCGTTGACATTGCTCGTTCCTGCTTCGCGATCATGGGCACCACCGAAGCGCGTCCTCTTAACCGGGGCCATTTCTCACTACTTAAATGATTAGCTTGGAGAAAGAGCTAAGATTCACAAGCATCATAACAGTCCAATGGGTAGATTAGTGACATCAATTAATCCCTCCTATATGAGAGTCTAGATTTCTTTCATAAAGCAATCATTAAGGATGGCACATAATCCTATGGGAACCAGCATTAAGATAATTATTCGGCTTACATGATCAAGAATAATTAGGATTTCACTATTGGAATTACCAGAGAATTGGATTAAGTATGATTAAACTACTTCCTAGCAATTAGATGATGCAGATTTACCCTATGCATATGTGTGAGGAAAAACCAATTCTTAGAGACTTATTGACGGATTAATTTCTCCTTAATTACGTCTTAATGCATAAGAGAAATGAATTCAATTAAACTACAATGTTAATGAGTGATTACAATAGTGATTCTCTTCAATCTGCACAAATACTAGCTTATCGATTAATTACTATGCTATCTAGAGAGAGAAGATTCTGATAATTATGCTCTAATCATTAATCGAGAGTGAAAAATGGCTGATAATTCAGCTATGGATGATGATTACATAATAGAGTACGAATAAGGAGAACTTAGAGAGTAGTTATAGAGATTTTCGGCTAGGAATAGGCATAATGTACGAGAAATTTTGATGGTAGAGAAAGGGATTTTCAGATGGCATTAATTAAACTGTCGTTACCGTGAATAAGAGCTGGTAATCTTCTCGATTTTCTGATCTAATCGAGCCTCTTGAGATGGAAATTCCGTAGCACCTCCCTCCTAGCTTCTTCTTCAATAGGTGTGTGGTTCGGCAGCACCTCCCCAATGTATGTGGGTGTGTGTGTATGCACTGTGTGTGTGTGTGTGATCATAAGTGTGTGTGTGTGTGTGTGTGTGTGTGTGTATGCGGGTCTTTAAATAGGCTCCTACAGGCTGAAAATCGATCTAGGTTGCTAAATGCATCTGGAGGCTTGGCAGCTTTCCCAAGACTCCCACAAAGCAAGAGGGTGCCCCCTAGCTGCTAAAGCTGATCGGGAGTGGCCTAGGACTTGTTCCCACACAGTCCTGGGCCCCCGGTACCTCCCCGGACAATTTTTAGGAAATTTGGTTCTAGGCTAAAACGGGTCATACGAATCGGATTTTGATGCCGTAAATTTCCATACGAAGCTCCAACTAAGGCGTACTGGCCCGAGTACCTACCATATTTAGCAGCCCCCGGGGTCCAAAAATGCATTTTTTCTAAATTCGGGATACGGGTGCAGATTTTCGAGACAGTCGAGACTGGACGGGCCGGGTGACCAAAAACTTACTATCTTTGAAAATTTTTCACAAAAATTATTTTACTTCACATTTTGAAGCTTTATAACATTCTAAGCATCATGGCACTGACAGAATCTGGAAAACTGCTAAAAATAGTAATTTATTCCATTGTATTTATTTTGTGGTATAAGGGTGCTCTTGTGATTCTGGTCAGAGACCTTACATACAAGATATTGATAATTACAATTGAGCATCAAATAACGAGAAAAAAAAATTACGAATAATATTGAGAAAAAAACATCCATATAAGAACAACAAAAACTTTAACCAAAGACACATGCATTAAGTGTAAGGGACAAACCTTACAAGAAATTCCACAAGGGCACACGAGGGCTGTCCCAAAACCAAGAAGAACTAAATGATCTCTAAATTCTCTCTCTTGCAAAAGTATTGTTCATGCCAAGTTAACTAATTGCTATGCCTATGTTGTTATCTTGAATTATGTTCACCCACTATGCTCACAAAGTAATTTTTTAAAAGTACTCTCATTAATTTCCGCTACTCTCAAGTTAATAGACCAATTCCATTACATTGGTATCAGAGCATTTGGTTTCTCTTTTCTTGCTTAAGAAGAGAGGTCCTGAAGTAGCCTATAAATGGTTGATGTTGTTAATTATATTACGGTAAATGGAACTGGGATCTATTATCGGTTTTGTTGAGCCCACTATGTGGGATATGGTGCACACCTTGAGAGTTTTGGACTTAATAAGGAGTCTTTTAGACTTGCCTACCGCTTTACCATTATTGAGCCATATGAAGTCCAAAAGGAGCTAGCCCTCGGCAACTGTGCTATGTTAGACCTACTCTACTACTCTCTATAATTAACCACTTCGAGTCGTGGGTGTAGATACTTAAGAGCCAATTTTCAAAGGCTAAGAGGAGTGGCAACTAAGGTTTTGAATTTCCAAAGCATACCCTAAGTACATACATAAATTCTATAAACATGGCTGACAATAATCAAGAGTGTAGAACATTGATAGCTTTGATTTTGCACATGAAGGTGCTAATGATGATGCCCCCATGTTTGTGAATTATCTCGTTATCTAGGTTGCAGCAAGCTATGGGCAACCCTACCTTGCAAGCCAAAGTTACACAACAACTTCGCGCTTATGGGATTTCCCTTCCTCTCCAAGAGGAGAGAGAGCTTAGGAGGCCTCTTGAAGAGACCCCCAAAAGAAGACTCTCTCCCATACAAGAGAAGGAATCCAAATCAAGAAAACAATGAAAGTTTAAGTTCCTCCGAAGATGTGGCTCCACGAAGACGGTGGTCTATACGATCGACCACTTCTCCCAAGAGGAAAAGATCAACATACAGTCCTTCTCCTCGTCATTCTGAAAGGGAAGAGAGGAAACAAAGGAAGAAAAGGGATAGAAACATGTCACCCTCTTCTCCTTCTTCTTCACCTTCCTCCTCTTCCAACAAAATCTATGGCTATTCTCCTAGAGAATACAAGAGGAGAGGACATTGCAAATCATTCCCTGCATGGCGAAGGTAACAAAAGCTAAGGAATTTCAAGGAGGGAGGAAAGAGTATCTCTTTTCTCATCTATGATGGCACCTTTGGTGCTTACAAAGTGTTGGCCTTCATCTAGCAATTTGATGCGGCCTTTAGAGACAAGGGCTTTACGAAGTCCTCCAAGCTACACCATTGAGCTATGCACTTTCAAAAATCATATTGTCAATGGTGGGCTAGCCTTCATGGCAAAGGTGAAGCCCCAAAGACATAGAAAACTCTACGACTTTTCATCATGAAGAAATTTCTTGCAAGCGATGCAAAGGACAAAGTGCTTACTGAACGGCGCGGCTTGAAGCTTCTCTCTCATGAGTCTATCCACAAGTATGTAGACAAGTCTTGGGATTTACATCTCAAGGCTACTGTCTTTCAAAAGATAGACTTTGCCGAGCAAAGGCAACAATTCTATGCGAGATTACCTGAAGAGATGTCCGAATACATCAACTCTCAACGGCGTGGTACTATCAGCGAAGTAATCCATCACGCCATGGTTACTTCACGCATCAATTGCCATCAAGGGGCTAGAAAGAATGTCAAGCTCATGGAAAACAAAGACAAAAAATATGCAAAGGGGAAAACCAATGTTCAATATCCTTCCCAAGGTACTTCCAATAACAAAAACAACAATCGGTCCAAGGAGAAGCGAGTTTACAAAGGCAAAAACAAAATCTTTGGTGAAGAGCCTTAAGCTTTTTGCAAGGACCATACGTGTTTCAAGTGTAGGGATCAAGGACATGGTTATCATTCTTGCCCCAAGAAGAATGCTCGCAATGAGGCTCCTAAGGCTTCCACCATCGAACCTCCAAAAGAGGATGCTCATTGCAACGGATCATCACTTTCGTAAGCTTGGGGAAAGGTAAGAGAGCATGATGCCTTCATCTTGTTTGACCCTGGCTCTGCTCATAGTTTCATATCAATAGAGTTGGCCACCAAGTTCGGAATTCAAGCTTTTGAGATGGGATATATGGTAACGGCGGCTTACAGAGCTTCCAACGGACAACAAGCCTCCGTTACTCCCTTAATTGGGAAGTTGAGGTGTCATGTCCAAAGCTATGTCGACAAAGAAGACTTTTTCATCTCTCCTCTCCAACATGAAGATGCTATCCTAGGGGCTCCATGGTTTGATCGCATGGCTGCCAATATGAAGTTCCCTAAAAGGAGCATCTACTTCACCTACACAAGAAAGAACATGTATATAGATGCTAGTGAGTGTGGTTGCACTATTCCACTTGTAAATCCTCCCACTTTTGATAAGTCAATGAAGAACTCAGTTTCTGCGTACATGATTTTTGTCAAAGAGTCTCTAAAAGATCCTAATGTTTCATCAAATGTAAATGGTAGGAATCAAGAAGAGTTAGACTTGTCTAATTTTCCAAAAGGATTCCAAGATGTGCTCATTGATGATATCACTATGGACTTATTTCCAAAACGAGGGGATGATGACCATCACATTGAGCTCCTTCCAAGAAGCTCATCACCTAACAAGCCTCCTTATCGAGTCTCACAAGCTCAACAAGAGGAGATCATGAGGCAAGTACAGGAAATGGTGGATTGTGAGGCCTAGTTCCTCTCCCTTTTGTTCTCCAATCCTTTTAGTGCAGAAGAAAGATGGTACATATCGTATGTGTGTGGACTATTGAGCACTAAATCATATCACTATCAAAAACAAATTTCTCGTGCCTCGGTTTGATAAGCTGCAAGGATCTACCTACTTTAGTAGGATTGATCTTAAAAGTGGGTATCATCAAATAAGGATATTGGATGAAGATATCCTAAAGACCGCGTTTCGCACAAGACTTGGTCTTTATGAATATCTAGTCATGCCTTTTGGCTTGAGTAATGCACCAGCTACGTTCAATCGTCTAATGGAGAAAATTTTTAGACCTTATCGTAAATTTACTAGAGTGTTCTTTGATAATATCATCATCTACTCCAAGTATTTGGAGGAACATAAACAACATCTCCAAGTGATTTTCAAGCATTGAGGGAGAATAAGCTTTTTCTCAACCAAAAAAAAGTGAATTTTTCCTTCAAGAGATTCAATACTTAGCTCATATTATCTCTGAAGATGGCATTCATATGGATCCATCGAAGTTAGAGGTAATAAAAGCATGGCCTAATCCAAGGAATCTACATGAGCTAAGAAGCTTTATTGGTATGTGTGCATACTATAGACGCTTCATAGCAAAATTCTCTTAAATGGCAAGACCAATACATGACTTAACTAAGAAGAACATTAAGTATGTATGGACTACTAAGGAGCAAAATGCTTTTGATAAGCTCAACAAAAAGCTTACCTCCCAACCAGTCCTCATGCTTCCGGATATTTCAAATCCATTTGGGTCTAATGTGATGCTTGTGGTGATTGCCTTGGAGCAGTTTTGCCTCAAGAAGGGCATGCCATAGCATATGAGAGCCGAAGGCTCAATACGGATGAACAAGTATTGGGCATTTATAAGAAAGAGCTTTTAGTTGCTCTACATACCCTAGACACATGGAAGCACGGCCTATTGGGGACTCCATTTATTCTACGAACCAACCACCAAAGTCTCAAGTATTTCATGACGCAAACGAAGCTTTCTGACAAACAAATGGGGTGGGAAAATTTTCTTTCTCAATTTAATTTCCATATTGCTCACTTAGCTGGTAAGCACAATCAAGTGGCCAATGCACTTTCACGACGACCAAAAGTTAATGCAGTGTCTATAGCTACTCACAGTGATCTATCTTCTATGATAGATGAGTATGCTATTGACCTTGACTTTAGAGACATAGTGTCAGCCCTTTCTTTGGGGAAGAAAGAGGATGGTTATCTCCTCACAGCAATGGGCTATGTGTTACGCATTCCCTTTGTGAGAAAGGTATGTATGAATCCCATGCTCCTCCCTACGCGGAGCATAAAGGTATTCAACCTACTCTTCGAGGAGTAGAGACGTATTTCTATTGGCCTACCATGAAAGTGGACATACAAGAGTATGTTTCAAAATGCATAGTATGCCAAAAGACCAAATATGATAGAGGGAAGCAACTTGGATTACTCCATCCATTGCCTATCCGAAACTCACCATGGGAGAGTATATCCATGGATTTCATCTTTGGATTGCCCAAGTCTATCCATGGGAATACGGGAATATGGACAATAGTCAGCAGGTTTAGCAAACAAGCACACTTTATTCCTATCAAAAAGACTATTAAGGCACACGAAATGGCAACTCTCTTCATATCTCAGATTTTCAAACACCATGGGTTACCCACATCCATTGTGTTAGATAGAGATCCTAGAATGACCAGTAATTTCTAAAAAGGTCTCTTTGAAAATCTAGAAACAAGATTGAATTTCTCTTCGGCCTATCACCCATTAACGGATGGTCTAAGTGAGATATCCAATCTTACGATACTCGATCTACTCAAGATTTATGTTACAGAAGTAGATCAATGCTCAAAATGGGAAAAGTACTTACCTCTTCTAAAGCATGCCTACAATAATACTATACATACTTCTATGGGAAAAGAGATCATTGAGGGAAGACCTAAAAGTCCCTTGCCACTCAAAGTACATGGAAATATCGCCGCTGATGAGTATAGCCGTGACCTACAAAATCTAAAGATTAAGGAGGCTATATCCATCTCTCAGCAAAGGCAAAAAGCTGCTGCTAACAAGCACAAAAGGGCCTTTACATTCAAAAAAAATGATTGGGTCTTGCTTAAGTTTCCTAAGGCTTGATTAAGGCAAACCATAGGCAAAAATCCTACGGTCCATCAAAAGTATTATGCTAAGCTAGCAAAAAGATACTATGGCCCTTTCCAAATTTTGAAGCCCATCAATGAGACGGCTTACCAACTCAAGTTGGCCAGCCATTGGCTCATACACAATGCTTTTCATGTGAGCCTACTTAAGCCCTACAAAGGAGAGCCACCAAGTGAACCAATTATTGAAGACCCTCCCGAAGTTGAAGACCAAGAAGAGGTGCTACAACCCGAAGCTATCGTTCGGCATGAAGACAAAGTACTACGACATGGTAAGATTATCCGACGGTATCTTATTAAGTTCAAAAATTATCCTTTTGAAGATGCTAGATGGATGCAAGGAATACAACTTAAGGATAGTATGAACCTTGTCAATTCTTACAATGCTACATTAGAGTAGGCAAATGTACAAATTTCTTTTAAATGACCAATGTTTTTGTCTTATAAGACTAGTTTTCTTTTTATTGTGCACAAATTTAAATATTATGCATGCTTAGAATCATGTTTGTGATGACGACGTCTCTCAAACACTAAGTAGAATCTGTCACTCTACTTGAAAAGAATGAAATGGACTAAAGAGTAGACATGCTTGTGTGGCAGCTATGTCTCCCAAGCACCAAATGGATTAGTCATCCATCTTGGAAAGATATCTTGGAAAGATGTCGTAGGGTAAAAAGGGATCCTCTATCTGCTAAGTAAGATTAACTGATGACTAAGGCTTTATCTCTTCTCCCTCATAGTCAAGGACAACTATGATTTCAAGAGAGAGGTAATGTCATAAAATCTAATATCTAGCCAACCCAAATGATTTTCTCATATTAAACTGATCACTTAATGTGGGAGAATAAACGGGAACAATGGTTAAGATATAGATATGTGCTTATAGATCTATCTCAACACAAGGTCAATGGTAAAGGGGCCCATATGAGAGATGGTCTATCAAAGAGCAAGGCTAACCAATGGAGCATAAGACCTTAGGGTTAGCTTCATTGAAGACCTCCAATAATGTGTGTAAAAGTCCTTTGACCTTAGGTAACCTAGGGCTAAGCTTGAGGTGGGAACCCAACCCAGCTCGAGGTACTTGTCGTACTTGATTAAGCTGCTTGAGGTGCTTGTCCTGCTGCATGATTAAGGTGCTTGTGGTGCTTGTCCTGCTGAATGACTAAGGTGCATGTTGTGCTTTGTTGTGCTTGCTTGATATGCTTGTGGGAACAACCCCAAGCTAGAAGTGCTTTGTCATGCTTGATGAGTAAGGTGCTTGAGCACCTAAAGTCAAAAGGAGCCATACATAAGAGGGGGCGAGCCCATATTGTAGGGGCTAGTGAGAGAACACACATACACACACTCAAGGTAACCCCAAGCCTTAAGCGGCAGCAAGGACACATGTCAACCTCCTACCCATGTTACCTCCATGAGGTGCTTGAATCCTATTGGCCAGGCTTCAAAGGGGTGCAATGATAAATTACTTGAATTATCTAATTGTTTTAGCATTTATCAAGTCCTCTCTCTCAAAGGGGAAAGGGGGACACTTGTCCCAAGACTACCCCTGTTGCTAGAAATGATCCAAGCTTGTGATTGGCTAGGCTTGGCATGAGCTAATGAACTTCAAGCATGAGCTAGAAGAGGGGGTCGACCAAAGCAAGAAGAGGCCTTGCTTGCAGGGTATACTCACACACACTCTCATTATGCAGTGTGCAAAGTGCAAGAGCTCTCTCTCCTTCTTCAAGCATGTAGAGATTAAGAGCCTACACCAACACTCTTGGCTATGGAGTGCAAATCCAACCAAGAGCCATGCTTCAATGCTTAAGCTTGCCATCTTCTCCATCTTCATTACTATGCTATTATGTATGCTAGCAAGAAGAGTATGATAAGTGAGGAACTAATTCTTTCTCCTATGAAGTGTTTCTTCTTCCTCTTCCCTACCCCCATTCCCTGCTAGCTCTCTCCACCTTCGAAGGTATTTGAGGTCTTGGGACTGAGTCTTGGGATAGTTAAATCTTTCTTCAAAGTTTATGTTATGCTTGTGATGCATGAAGCTTTCCATCTTCATTGCATCACTTAGGTCACAAGGAACGCAAAGATTGTATTGTAACAAATCTCGCTTAATGGGAGAAATCATAACTTGGCTTGGACAAGTGGTGGGCCTTGAAACCAAGCTCTCCACATTGAGATAAGTCTTAGGTAGGACAATAGAGCATAGACAATGATAATGGATGCATGTACTAGTTTTTTAATGGTCTTGATGTCCAATGTTGTTCTCAATGTGTAATATATGTGCATAAAGTGGAATGAGACCTTAAGAAAATTGACGTCTTTGACAAAAATCTCATTACCTTATACATGATATGTTGAAAGTTGTCCAACTTGGGAATTGGGATTATCCCACTTTACTTAATATAGTCTCATACTATTTGCATGGGGCTAAGTTTGAGATTATGTTTGATCATGAAAGTATAAAATGGTTTACACAACAAACCAATTTCAATGGTTGAAAGGACAAGTGGGTTGAGATTCTTTAGGAGTATGATGCAAAGCTCCAATTTTGTACAGGACGATACAATGTGGTAGTTGATGCTCTTAGCCAAATGTCCCATATCGATGCTCTTCTCTTTACAGAGCTTTGAAGTGAGTTTTTGAAATCTTTAAAGGACAAATGTGAGCATGATGAAACATACCCCAAAGTGTGGATCCATGTTAAAATGAAGGATCCTTCTCACTCAAATGTTGGCAATGTGTCTTTTTCCTCCATCCCAAGTTCTCTTCTTTTGAGTTATGAACTACAAAGATGGAAGAATTTTTCCATAGATAATGGGTATCTACTCCACAAGGACAAAGTTTGTGTACCGGACGGACGCAGACATGTGGCGCCAAATTCTTTATGAGTATCATGATAGCTCCAATGCAAGACACCCACGCGTAAAGAAAACTTATGCACTCATACAAAGACAATTTTATTGGCCAAGTTTATACAGGTATGTTCAAGACTATGTCTTGCATTGCCAAAAATGTCAAGTTAATAAAGCAAATCACTAGAAAGCGAGGTCTCTTACATCCTTTGGAGATGTCAAATGGTAAATGGGAAAGTATCTCTATGGATTTTATTGTGGGTTTACTAATCATTGTACGAGATCATGACTCAGTATGGGTGATAGTAGATCGGTAGACGAAACTTTGAAAATTTATTCCAACCAAATCCACAATTAAAACTCCAAAATTAGCCAAGTTATTTGTTTACAATCTGTATAAGCTGTACGGGTTGCCCAACAATATTATGAGTGATCATGATCCCAAATTTAATAGTCATTTCTGAAGGGCTGTGTTTAAATGATTGGGTACATAACTCAACATCAATACTGCAGATCATCTAGAAACGGATGGTCAGATTGAACATGTTAATGACGTGCTAGAGGATATGCTAAGAGCATACATTAGTAAAAAGTCGAAAGATTATCTTCCTATTCTAGAGTTTTCTTATAATAGTGTGAAGCATGTGACGAATGGTTTTAGTCCTTTCATGCTTATGTATGGTTTTCAACCTAAATCACTAGTTAACGGGGGGGTTGCCAAGTGAGAAACTTCAGCATGTCGAGATTTTCTCCAAGATCACATGGATATGTTGAAACTTTATCATCAAAATGTTCAACAAGCACACGATAGATACAAAAATTATGTTGATGAGAAAAGTCGGCAAGTAACCCTAACAAGACATAGTCGCACTACCCAAAGGAGCATTGGAGGTGATAATAGTGCCTCTATTCCTCCAAAGGCTTGCTCAAAAGCACGCTTCTTAGCCATACTTTTCCTACACGTTGTCTCCCATATTAGCATTATAGAGACAAGGGCATCAAACCTTACAACATCCAGCCAATTCTCTCTCTCAAAAGTCTCCAAGTAAAGGGCAAAGTCTAATTAGAATCTGGTAATATATGAAGGACTAATAGCATAAGAGAACTATATAGATTGACCTCGCAAACAACAATCAATTTGTCCTTAAGGTCTTTAATATGTGCAAAAAGTACATCCATTTCATCCTCGTGTTGCATAATCTTAGACTCCAACTCTTACAAAGGTAAGCAATATTTGCCTCACTGCAACCTCCATACAAAGCACCTAGAATATCCCATGCTTGTTTTGTTGTTTTCGATGAGCAAAATGTGAAGTAATGGAATGGTTAACAAAGAGCACAATCGATGAATGGGCCTCTAGATCTCTACCCTCCCAATGTGCATGCTAAGAAGCTGAAAAAATAACTAAGCAACAATATTGCAAGAAAATAAATGGTCCTATGTTATGGATTCTGTATATTGAAGCTTAATTTTTGTATTTTGATTGTTTCAACTTCACAGAATACCATTCAAGGACGCCATCACTCTAGCATATGATGCAAATCCTCTCATTACTCGCAACTTTTCATGTCTCCCTCCAAATTTTTGAAGTGTAATTGTTATTTCCCTTGAGACCGGGACAAGTGCTTAAGCATTGGCCCACTGGCGTGAATCAACAAGCCCTTGGGTTAGGGCGATTATTAAGACCTATAAAGAGAACTCTGGGCTCGTTTGTAAGATATCTTGTGTGATCACCACAAGTGGACTGTAGACCCTTGGCAATACTTGCCCGGATGCCCAAGCTAGGGTCTGGACCGGTGGTATGGGACGTCAATCCTTGAGGTGAGGCACTATGCCAGAGTAGTTGTAGGCTGCCGAGCTCGGGGATGAGCTAGTTCGGCCCCAACGGTGCTAAGTGCGTTCGCACGTATCTATATGTATTTTATAACGGCAGAGGGAGTGCCCTTTGCACGTGCCAAAGTCTTCAAGATGAAGGCTAAATTCCAAAAATGAGAGAAGCTCTTGTGCACGCGATTACGAGGGGGAGAGAAAGAGAGAGGTGGCCGGCCGTACTTGTTAGTACTAAAGCATGGTAATACTTGTCGCTTGACAACCTTTGCTGTGTAGAAACCACGGCAGGAGTAACTTGCATTAAATCCTCTCATTACCATCGTTTGAGTTAGCGTATGATCTCTGTCATCTTCTATATAAACGGATAGTAACGGATAGTCTTTCGCTTGAGCCTTCTAGTTGGCAGCTCGGCTGTAAGATCAATCAAAAACATGTAACACCATATCTATTGCTGAAGAGTCGTACCCTAATTCACCTTGCCATAAAGTCGTCAATCAGCTTCCTGCAATCCTCCAGAAGCGGCTGCTTCGATATTAATTGAAAGCTTTAATAAGGTAAGGACCATAACTTGAATCCTCTACTGATAACCATGTCTTTCTCACCTGCTCTCACTTATGGCCAACTCTATGAAGATGGTGCAACATAAGTAACCATTAGCGCCTGATCTAGCTGCTGCCACACGTTTGGCAATCAACACATTGTCAATAATGTCCTTTGCACGATGCAAAGACAAGCAAAGATTCGACAGAGCCTTCACACGGTTCTTGAAGAGGGGTCTCATTCGTCACTCACTGTTACCAAAAGCTCTAACAATCAAAGAAACCTTAAACCTTTTGGCTGGACTTTCATTTCTTTGAGAGAAAACAGACAACAAGGTTATGCCTGACATATTACCTAAGACGTAATGTTAGAAAACTCAGAAGTGCGTTATAAATGTTGGCTAGATTTACCATTCAAATGTTTCTCTGTTTGAAGAGTGTCACAATAAGGTTTATTACAGCAGCCATCTCCCACATTGAGGAGAAGCAACATTGGAACGCAGAACTTGTTCTCCATTTAGAGGCAAGCAGAGAAAATATTTGCGCATGAACTGAAGCACTTAAAAGAGGCTATGCAATTACTGCCACTAGCCATGTAAAGACCCTGTTACTCTTGACGAGTGACCTTTATAGAGGCAGGTAATGGGCATGTATGTAACTTGAAGATAAAATGGCTATCAAGGAATCACCCTAACCATGTGAAGACACTGTTGTTTCAGATCTATTCCTATCCTGCATGTTCTCCGATGACGACGTCTTCATGGATGCCAAGACTTCATTGATTTTCAGTAACACCACCCTTAGCTCTTTGTCCTTGCCCAGTCCCTTTTTTGAAGAAGGTGAACACATCTTGGTTGAAACTTTTGGCAGCTTTTGAGAGTCCAATCTGGTAAAACCCCTTGCCGCCGAAGGGGAGAATATTTGTTGTATGCGTTGCAGGCAATATGTGATATTCTGTTCTCTCACCATTCTTGTAACCCACCCGAAAACCTTGTGCGAATAAAGAGAGCAGAAGCTAGAGAGCTTCAACAACTTGTATCTGTTTGCTCTTGCAGCATTGTCCTCGAGACACTTTTGAACTGAGAAAAGGACCACCACATGGTCCGTGTTGGGTATGTGCTGAGAATGAGAAGGCATGGAATAGTCAGACTCCTCTGCGCAAGGACTCCTTTCCACACATTGTATCTCTACAACCTTGCTCTCAAAACATGGCCTCAGTTTCTCACAAGGATTCTGCAGCTGGGTAAACAAAAATGGATCATCTGGTCTTAGCAAATCACAAGGGATCTCATCCTCGCTTCGATCTTGATACTCCCTCAGAAGAGGAGCCCTCATTGACTCAGTACTGAAAAAGGGAGCCTTGTATGATTCAATATCATGGTGAGCACCACAAGAAGCCTCTTGTAGCCTCTCTTGCACCTGTTTGTCAAACATAAATGCCATAAGATTTTCACAGGACAGTAGATTAACAGCTGTTTGTTGAACAGGAAACCATCTGATTAGCACACATTATGACATTCTAGCTTGAACTGCATACAACTGAAAAACCTACCAGAACCATCTGAGGCTGTTCAACAAGAATTTGTCTGCAGCCTGGTTTAAGGCTACCAATTTCTTCCGGGGGGTAATCTAAAGGTGTCCCCTTCAAATGGTGACTTTGTGATCCTTCCAGAAATGCTGCTGCAAGGCCATCCCCATAATCTGTAGTGACACTACCACTGCTTGCACCTAACCCACCACCTGCCTCATCTAGGACATTCACCTCACGTTCTTTGAGAGGCTTGTTTGATCGTTCTTGGAATCTCTTTTCATTTGTGAAGCCAAACAAAACTGCACTGCTCTTATGCTGCTCCAAGTACGTCAAACAAAGTACATCAGCAATGATAACATCACTAGCTAATAGAATAAGGGAGCATACTTCACCATGACTCACTTCAGCAATAGAAGCTTCTGCTTTGGATAAACTGAGACCAAATCTTGTTCGAGCCGAGCCAGACTCCACATTTTCCTTCTCGGTAGAATGTGCCCTCGCGTGCATTGTCATAGGCCTGCGACTATGTTGTGCAGTAGTCTCTGCTGTTCTGGAAAACCTTGCATGACTTTGCTCTTTCTTTGGATTATCTTCGACTGGCTTCCAAATGCAGCTTGCTTTCACAAGCTTAGCATTTGCGCATAGTGTGTTCCAAAATGGGAAGGCTTCACTCTCTCCAGCAATAAAACTGTGAGGGTTGGCATGGATGCCGGTGTTCTCATGTGTAGCTGCCTGCAGATCTATGGTGGGCTTTGTGGGCCTTTCATGCTCTATACTGAAAACTTCCTGCCTTGTTGCCATTGAAACTGAAAGGCAAGATTAAAAACCAATGTCACAGATTCACCAAACAGGTGATGGCCGGGAGTACTGTGCATGCTTTAGGGTCACAAATACGACAAGGTGCTTGAGAGAAGCTTCATTATTTCCATGACAATGCTAAGTAAGATCTTCACAACTGCACACTTTGGCTTTTATATAGTAACTACTATCATGTGTTTCTACACCACGTCCTAGACCTTACAGCCAAATTTAGTATTGTGGTCAATGGGATGTAAAAATAGAATTCATTGTAGCATGAACCAGTTCTGAACTGTATACAAAATTCCACTCACTTGCATACCAACAGAATGAAACCCCTATCCATTCACCACCTTAAAAATCCATGGTTGCACAGTTAACATGAAGGCAAAGCATAAAGTTTAGCAATCCTTTTACTGACAAGTTCTGCATACAGAAAAACCTGTAAGAATGGCAGAATTCCTGACAATTTGATTTGATTCAAAAGTATGAGATTCTGTCTTCCTCCGCTAGAAACAGCTCTATAACTTACAAAAATCTATCTAAAAATCTCCAAAACCAGGTTATCTCCACATGATCTATTGTAAGACGAGAAATACACTATGATCCTAATGAGAAGGGCAGTCTGTAGCAAGCTTTTAAACAAGCACAGTAAGAACAGAACACATTGGTCTAAATAACAATGTTCAACATTTAAAATCAGCTGAACATGTTAAATATCTGTAAAGGAATTAAAGGCTAAAAATGCACTGGTTTTGCATGTTGCAAAGATTGTAGTTTATTGTTGTCCTGATCCTTCAGCCTTTTTTTTTCATTTATCATCAATGATCGAAAAGTCTTCTGCTAATTATTCATTATGAAGACCTGGAACCTTGAAAGAATGAAACTTTCTGTGTATGCACAATTTCCATAGCTGGCAACATGAAACCGCAACTCAAGTCATTCCATGCAAGAAAAAGTCCTCACTTTCTGTGTCTTGCAGAATGTAGCTTGTGAAAGAGAATTAAATTTTGCTCTCCGCATGTAAGACCGTGGAATTATTCCTCGCGAAGGGAGACAAAAACTGCTAGCCGAGACACCGGTGATCAGGGAAAGGGTAGTTGGTTTCCCATGAATGTCAAGCACGACTATATAAGGATGTGCTATTCTAGTCATAGCAATTTATCTCACAAATTTTACAGCATGCAGTGCTTACGTTCCAAGCTGCGCCTCTGTGTGTGTGTGTGTGTGTGTGTGTGTGTGTGTGTGTGTGTGTGTGTGTTCACGTGCGCTCATATGCGCGAACAGCAAGCACAAAATACCAATTATGAACAGGAAAGTACAAGTGAAGAGGGAGGAGAGCTTCGGATGAAAGACGAACCCGCAGAAAGACAGAGAGAAAGCAGCAGAAGCAATGGCGAACTTCAAGCTTGCTCTGCGTCGCATCCTCGCTCGCGCTTCCCAATGAGACGATCATTGTTGCTTAACGAGACCATTGTGACGAGTCCGCAGTTAATTTCTTCAATATAGGCTTAGTCACGGGGTGGGAAAGCCTCGTCACTATATGGCACGGCTGCTAGGCCCAAATTTGGGGGCGCGAGTCGGCTTTGATCTCGGTCGTTGGATCACGCAGTGAACTGAGGGTGAACTCGGGGTGAACTAGGGGGTGACGTCGGGGCAAAAATGGCACCCCGAGTTCACCTCTAGTTCACCCGCCTTGCGAGGTGTGTGCGAGGTGTGGGTCGAACCTGGGACGTCTCGGTTACCACACGAATGCCCTACCACCACGCTAGCGTGCATCGCTGTCCATGTTGGCATGGCACTTGATCATACTTTAGTTTAGGCGCCCCTAGTTCACCCTTAGTTCACCCCCAGTTTACCCACCTCAAGCTTACCCGCCCCTAGTTCACCGTTAGTTCACCTTTAGTTCACCCACCCCTAGTTCACTGCGTGATCCGACGGCGGAGATTAAAGCCGCCTCGCGCCCCCAAATTTAGGCCCTAGATCCCCTCTAACCCAAAGCCGTGCCATATAGTGACGAGGGTGGGAAAGGGTTCTGGGTTTCGTTTGCCAAAAAGCAGGATCTTGCCATGTCACTAATTGACACCTCCTTTTGGGAGGTGGTATAGATGGCTCACGATCGCAATTGATCTTGATCGTTGGATTGCCTAAGAAATGCAAAAGATATTTGCTCCAAGGCTTGAGCCCATTCACCACTCTGCATTAGGGATCGACTCTAACCACTAAGCTGTTACGTGCTCATTGAAAGCAATATGTGTGTTGAGTTTATAAATCATGGCATCGCAGATAAGTTTACACGTAGTTCACACTTTGCTCACATGGAGTTCACACCAAATTTGGTGTGGTGTGCATACCCTCCCAAGTTCACACCAAGCTCACACTTAGTTCACATTAAGTTCACACCGAGTTCACACCAAGCTCACATCCAGTTCACACTAAATTCGATGTGGTGCACATGCCTCCCGAGTCACCTAGTTCAAAAAGCAACCAGATGGCCCAGATTGCACCCATCTCGCAACGTCTAACGTGGACCATTGATCCCACCTCCCTAGGGGCGTGTCAATTAGTGACGAGGTCTTCCTGGGCTCCTTACACACTGCTTGCCAGTGTTCAAGAAAAGTCTACCTCAGCTTAGCCTAGAGCTGGTTCAAATTCGAGATTAGCTGGTTTGAAACTAGGCAAAAGAGAAGAAAAATCGGCAAAAACTCCAAGGAAATTATTCAAAAATCTTGCAAATTTGGAAGATTTTACTAATAGTGTCGGTTTGCATCTTAAGGAGGAGGAAACAAGGCTGCCTAGGGAAAAAGACTTTGCTGCCTGTCCAAACTTGGGTGTGCAGGCATGGAAGCATAAGATCATTCGTGGCTTAAATAAAAGGGGTAATGGACAAGATTTTGGGCAATTGCAACCCCTTGCCCAAGCTCCGGCGAGGGTTGAACTCGTGCTAGCTCATTTATAAAAAGTTGTCGAACCAATAGGCTACAAGCAGGTGTTAAGAAAAGAATTAGTAAAGAGAGATAGAGAGAGAATGTTGGGCTGAGGAAATCCCCTAATCTATATGTAACTAGTAGTGGGCCATGCCGAGCACCCTTGCCGCCTTCGTGAAGCGAAGATAGGCAAGAAGAAATGTGCATGACAAGTCACAGGGTGTGCCTTGACTTGCCTTACTGCAATTGAATGACTTAACAACCAGTGTGGCCTTGTCTTTGCATGATATTTTTCCCGGCTTGAGTGCAGCTCGTAACCACCTTTTGCATATACTATTGTGCATTTATGCCTGGCTTGTAGCTTATCCTATAAGCATACGACAAGTGGTTTGTACGACGCTCTCTCATAGAGATGCAGCCAAACAAGATCAGTCATAGCTTGACCCACCTACCTTGTATGTGGTTGTGACTATATCAGATGGACATATTTTTATGGTGCTTTGCCCGTGAATGAAGTTCCTTAGATTAAATCATTGCAAGCATTCAGTAGCTTGTTGTGTCCTTGGCAGAGTATCTGGTGTTATAGCAGAAGTGTAAACAATGATGAGGTGGGATTGATTCCACCATATTGGTGTGTCATGCATGCAAAGGAGAGAAATAAAGCGATAAACCCTTGGCTAGAACAACGGTCTCAACAGAGTGAGCCGATACTGCAAGTGCCATGCCCAATCTTGACTGGCTTGGATACATCACAATTCAACGTTATCCTACGTAAAATGTGAACTTATATCCTGTCTAGCGGTCCACACAGGTCAACACATGTCACATTTGTGAAAGGGACGGAACCAAGACAAAATGTCAATCCTGGGTGGGTTGAGCTGCCGATCCTTGTTGTTTGAGTTGATGGTGGTCCATGTCTGGCCACTTGCTCTCTTTGAGTGTCTTCTTGCCCTCTTTGGTCATCATCTCCACGTTGATGTGCGTCGTGGAATTTCGGCTGTTTGCAATCCAGATTTTCCATCAATGCAGCTATTTGTGCCTTTAAATCTTCGTTCTCCTTTTTTAGGGCAGTATTTTCCCCTTGTAGCTCCGTCTCTCTGGCTAGGGCTGCATTGGTGGTATGTTGATGCATCATTTCCTTCACCTTGACGGCTCTTTCTAGCTCTGAAATTTGTGAGCATGCATCAACTGGTGTTGTGCTCATCCTCGCCAATCTTGTCAAGCAAGGGTTAGCCTTAATCTTTTTTACGATTTGTCATTGAGCCATGAGCTCTTCCTCGACGCTGACTAATTGTATTTCCGCCATGGCCAAGTGATTCTCTAGTGCATCTGTTTGGTTGTACACATCTGTAAATATTGATTGCAATTACTTAATTACATCCTATTGAACTGCCACAACCCTTTTTGTAGACGTGAGCTTCAACTAACTTCTATCTTTGTAGCCTAGTAGCTCGTTTTGCGATTCATGTGCTTGTTGTCGGGATAATTGGGCATCTACTATCAATTCCTTCTGTTCATTTTGGAGCGTGTGAAGCTCAACATAGACCTCTTGTGAGTTCCTTTTGTAGTGTGTCAATTGCATATCAATCATGGGCATGTCCTTGTACAACTGCATTATACAAATCTGCAGCCACTCATTGTAGCGCTTGGTAGTAGGGGTCTATCATGCTCCAATGACCTAGTGAGGTGCTAGGGATTGGCACTATTTGTCGTACTTCTTCTCGTACTGCAAGTGGATTCTGTGCTTTGGGGCAGCTATTCTAGTCTTTAGTTTCATCTTGTGTGTGCTTCTCTTGTGAGGTTTTGGGTTGAGAGTCTTGTGTGTGTGTTGTTTCAAATCCAAAATCCCCTTGAGACCTATTAGTGGAGCCAGGGTGGGAACTCTCAGTGGATTTGTCTAATTCTGGTCTCTCTTCCGTTCTTTTTCTTTCCATCGAGGCCTTTTTTGCCTTTTTCTCTGCGAGCTTTTCTTGTTCCATTTGTGCCCACATGGCCTTTAACTATTCTTGACAGGTGGAGATGATGGGTTTTTGGTGAGAAATTTGTGTGGCACCCACTTTTCCACAATGTCTCCCTCATCCACTCGTCACTTTTTGAACTCCTTTGCTGGTCTTTCCTCTTGTGCTTGCTTTTGAGATTTCTCCTCTTTGCCCGATTTTGGCACTAGCATGGGTTTCTTGCCCTTTCGGTCTACTGGCTCCTCTCGTCCTTCTTGCTCTTCTTCAGTTATAGAATTGATATTTTATGATTTATTGCAGCTGACAGGTGGAAAAGGCTTGGGCAAGCTAGGCCTACGCATTCAAAAATATATTTCATGTACATTTTATTATTCAAGTGCTCTTTTATGAGCTTTGGCCATTTATGACCGGCCGGCCAGTTTGTACTCATTTTTGGGCATTCAAGAAATCTATAAATAAATACGTGCAAGAGGGAAATGCTGACTCTTGCGCGGGGGCAGATTGCACCCAGTGTCTGCCTTATTCTTCTCTCCTCTCCACTCTTCCCTCTCGTCGTGCAGGCGTAGCACTCCGCTGTAGGAGGTGCATCTGCACGGGCTCTCTTGCTCCTTCCCGCTCTCTGTCTCTCTCTACTTGTGTTGTGTTCGATTATGGATTTGTGCGAGTCTGCAGGTACGTAGATTTAGTCATTTATGTCTTGCTATGTGCTTTTTTTGAGTATTTTGCAGGGCAGCCAGGCTTCCGGTTGTAGCAGTGGTATCAGAGCTGTGGCTACGCTCTTGGCTATGCAACAATTATGAGTATAATAAACTTCATGAACAACCATCAAAGATAAGTGTTGCCAGTTTTTTTTCTTTTCTAAATGTTATGATTATGCTTTGATTGGTATATACTTGATTGATTTAAGATCAACCCATAGCTAGATGTAGCTCTGTCCACCGCGTGATAGAGAAATTAATTACTTTGTAGTATATGCATGCAAGGCAAAAACTCCTACTGATTGAATATTAGGATTAATTTGTTTATGCATACGCTTAGTTGCAATTTCAATACCTTGCACATGAATGACCATAGTAGAAAGCTCGATAATAGAAGAGCTTTTAACAAGTGCAAGAAGATAAGAAGAACAAGTAGAGAAGCTTTTGCATTGTAGGAAATATCCAAAGGGACTGCCAAAGTTTCTCCAATGAGATTTTAACTCAAACGTTGTTAGTTAAGCGAAAAAAGGGAATAACCACTTTTATACATGGTTGCGAAATGGTATAGAGAAAACTCTATACGAACATGGGAACGATCTCATGGAGACCTTATAAATCAGATAAATAAATAAAACACCTCACGAAGACTTAAAATATTTGTAGGATCTTTTTTAAAAAAAAAACTAAAGGAAATGTCTGCTGAGCGGGGCTCGGGGTGAAGTAAAGCAGGTGGGTGAATGGCTTCTGAGACAGCTAGTTGCATCGTCGTAAAAGAAACCAAGCCTGGAAAGGCGTTGGAGGTCACTCTTACAAGTGTGCCGCTCCACATTGCGTCCCTGCATAGACCCAGTCCGCGATGAAAGAGCAGAAACTCTTATCAAGCTTGCCCTTGAAGGTCTGAAGGAAAAACCATCAGCAACACAAAGGGTTTCCCAATTTCTACCTGACTATGCAGTAAATTGAAATCTAGTAGGCTATGCGAGGGCACCGATGCAACCCTCCAAGGTTGACTTGACCCTACCTTGACATGCATGGTTTGTAGTTACTCTGCAGCCACAGTAACTCTAGCTCCCCTTCACACTAGACGCCGCCATGCGGTTTTTCCCTCCCACCCATTTGTTCTGCACCTCAGTACGTAGATCAACTACCAACTTTCGGCGGCCTCCCACCCCTTGCTCAACCACCCTTAGTTAGCATGTCTGCTCATGATCTTAACAACCACACGCATCGGCACGGTGATCAGACGACCCATGAGGCATGCACTGAACCCCATTTCAAGCCCACACACTGGAGTGTTGCGCATGCAAAAACAATTGTGGGCACTCCTTTCCCTCAGCCACTCATGTTCTCCTGGCGCCTTACCCCTACCACACCTTTTGAATTTTGGTGGTTGCATGAATAAAATGGGTTGAACCTCTTTATCCCTATTTCTCTCTCTGTCGTTCTCAACCACCCACACCTGGTTGCATGCGTACCAAGGCCATCACCTTTAAAGGCTACATGAGGGAACTAACACTCCTCCTGAGGCTAGCATTGAACCCCGAGGGGAGGTGGCCGTCATGGACACCAGAGCTGCCACAATGAAAGTGCGTCTCCCAATTGGACATCTAACATTTCATATCCCCTCACTTTTGCTTTTGCATGCAACTGGTGTAACTCACACCCATGCATAACCTGCAGCCGACCTTGGCCACACAACCAACTCTCCTCACCCTCCTCACGTCGACTTTGCATGCAACTACTGGCAGATCTGCAGTAGGGATGACACTTTACCCCCACCCTCCTACGACGAGTGGCCAACCAACTCACACACCACCACCCTGGTGACTCCGCATGCACCTCGGCACGGTCACTTCTGATGATGTTGATCAAGTATGGCTGCAGCTCTCATCCATGAGCAAGCTGCTATGCACTCAACTTCCCCCCACCACTAACTACAGCCGCCCAGTATCTCTCTCTCTCTCTCTCTCTCTCTCTCTCTCTCTCTCTCTCTCTCTCTCTCTCTCTCTCTCTCTCTCTCTCTCTCTCTCTCTCTCTCTCTCTCTCTCTCTCTCTCTCTCTCTCTCTCTCTCTCTCTCTCTCTCTCTCCCTCTCTCTCTCTCGACTTTCTTTCACTAACCTCTCCTCCTCGTCTGCTGCTTCTTCCGCCCACAGAAGAGTGCCCCCCCCCCCCCCCCCCCCTCACCCCCTTGGCGACTACCTACCCTGGCGGATAGTGCCGCAACTACTCAGTGACTAGCACAACAAACCTCCTATCCTATTCGTCGCCAGTCTGGAACGCAATCACATGACGCTGCGGTGGAGGACGTGGCCCTTTTTTCTGTGTATAAGAGCATATCTTGGGATCCTTGCCACCATGTTGTATTAGCGAGATTTAGCAGGAAACCTTGGGAGGGACTTTGCAGTACATGATTTGTGGTTACCTTCACGTTGACATAACTGTGTGTTTTAGTCCCCTGAGGCAACAGCTTGAGGAGAGACACGTAGAGATCAGACAGATAATGGAGAGGTAAATTCATCTTGTATCACGAGAGAGGTGGATGCCATTTTCTGAGTATCTGCGCCACCATCCCTGTCACCCGCCCATGAAGCCGAAGATGTCCAATATAATCAGCAGAACATTCCACTCACAATACCTGATGAAGTCGACTTAATTTAGCTCACGCTAACGAAGCAATCTAGTTGCTTGCAACAGTTGCTGCCAATCACATTGACCCCCTACAATATGCAACAAGCTCAGTACCTCAGCAGCTGCAACGCTTCATGTTCATGCTCTACTTACTCGTCCACCCACGTCCCTCAAACTTCACCACTTGCAAGCTCCCTTTGCCCGCTTTCACAGTGCTTCCCTACGTGACTCGGCGCTCTAGTTGAGGACTCGCGGCCTCTGTGTACTACTGCACGCAAGCTCGTGAGACGCGAGTAAAGAACTCGGATAGACACACATTGAGAGATCATAACTAGGGCTTTCACATGCTAGGAGTCTCTCTCTTTGTCCCTTGTACCGTTTGCAGCCTGGTTGAAGGAAGGGTTCCAGCTGGTGATACTTACTGTAGAGAACATTAACAAAGCTTTTCAGCAATCACACGGATTTGGTCTCATAGATAATTATGGCCTTTTAACGCCGGTTAAGGTTAATATAACATTTCAATTCATTTCTATCTCTCTCCCCCTTACCTTTTGGTTCACTATTGATATCAATACTACACCCGAGCTACGAACCCTACTTCTGTATTCGATTGTCCCCATTTGATGTCCAAATCATTGTCAAAACCGTGCAACAATACAACGAATTTTTGGTAAGGCTTAAGTTATTAGGTTACCTCAAAGGAGACTCAACGATTATGTTCTTCATGTTTCAAATTTTTGTAAAGCAATGGATATAGCTTTGATAGTCAAAATTCTTTTATGGTTTTGGTGTTGTGTGAGATGCTCATGTACTATAGTCCCATTGCATCTGAGGCATGCTAGATATCTGTCATTAAGATGTATTTTCCCTCACCTTTAATATTTTGTGCATGATCAAGATGTATCAGGCCTAAGTATTACACGCATCCGATCGAGAACTCTAACTATATCCACTTCTAGCTACCAACACTTAAAGTGACTGCTATCCAAAGTACAAATGGGTAGAATCTTACAATACATAATTAATGGCGTAATATACAAACAGTGATGTAATGGAATCTAGATTTTCAAATTGATCGTTCTATTTTGTTCCATCATATAGTATAATGGTATTGTAATTTTTGTTACATATTACTTGATATAGTTCCATTTATTTGCTTATGTATCACATCACTACCAATGTTTCCCATACATCTCTGCCCAAATTTGAGGTAAACTACTTTAGGAGACCTACTTTTGACCTATCTAACATTCATCCATTGAGTGTGGACTCACTTTCTCTGAAGACCGATATCCACTGGTCATAACAATCTTGCAAACCACCCTGTCAATTTAGATCACACCTCTCTTTTTTTTTTTGGCAAACAAACTTTGCATCAAATTTTTCTCTCATGGCGTTTCAAATGTTAATGCATTTAATCTGTAATTATTAATGTCTTCTTAAATTTAACAAGAAATTGTTTTGAGTGCTTTGTTTTTTTAGAAAAGTTATGCAGATAAATCTAACTATAGTGGTCTCACATCAAAATCTAGGTATGACACTTATTACTACATTCTGATAATACCCCTCTTGAAACATTATTACAATGCCAGGTGCAACTTTCTATTATTTGTGCCTATTCCCACACACACACACACTGGTATATATATTTTCAAAAATAGTATACCCTCCTAGTATGTACATCAAATACATTCCTCTTTTCATATTTCAATTCTCGACATTGTGTTCTAAGCTGCATACTCAAAGACTACTAAGGTCATGACTTCTAATTGTATTGAAAGGGAATTTTTACTGAGATAACTTGTCTAAAAGTTATGCAGCTACTCATGTGAGCTAAGGTGCTTTGGGATACTAGAAAAAAATTGTTTGTAAATACTTTGTCACATAAGCATACTCCAATTTTGTGTCAAACAGGTAGTAGATGTTTTGGCTTTTATGCCTCGTCTAGTCCATTGGTCACATGCACACAGATTCGCCGATTTAGGCAGTGTGTAGATACTCATCTTGGTGCAGATCCGCCGATTTAGGCAGCACATTGATAAATTGCAAATTCATGATTTTTAAACAATATCAAATGCAGATTCGCCGATTTAGGCAGCATTAGTGCAGATTCGTCGATTTAGGCAGCACGTCTTATTAGTGCAGATTCGTCGATTTAGGTAGCACATCTTCTTGGTGTAGATTCGCCGATTTAGGCAACACCAATTACGAAATCATGCTGCAGTGGCTGGCCACCACTGCAACTGGTATGATTTTGTTACCCGGGTACATAATGAAAGTGATTTGGATTTGGACTTATATTGTGGAATTGGAATTGGATTGGGATTTGGTATCTGGTGATTATTACGACAATGTTTATGTGATGAGACTTGACATTACGAGATTGATGATGAGTGTGACCAATGATATCCTGATTCATCAGGGTATGACATATAGTGCTTATTCTAGTGGTATGGGACACTAGAATAGGTAGTATGTGGATGATGGCAGGCATAAGCTAATATTTTTTAGTTTCATAAATTTTTCTTTTATTATGTGATTTTTTTTGTCACAACATACTAATCACTGTTTTTGACAAGTATTGTTTGCAGATATTTATCTTCGCAACTGAGGACAGTTGCTTTTCAACGGAGAGGTATGTTATAGAATTGATATTTTATGATTTATTATAGGTGACAGGTGGAAAAGGCTTGGGCAAGCTAGGCCTACGCATTCAAAAATATATTTCATGTACATTTTATTATTCAAGTGCTCTTTTATGAGCTTTGGCCATTTATGACCGGCCGGCCAGTTTGTACTCATTTTTGGGCATTCAAGAAATCTATAAATAAATACGTGCAAGAGGGAAATGCTGACTCTTGCACGCGGGGAGATTGCACCCAGTGTCTGCCTTATTCTTCTCTCCTCTCCACTCTTCCCTCTCGTCGTGCAGGCGTAGCACTCCGCTGTAGGAGGTGCATCTGCACGCGCTCTCTTGTTCCTTCCCGCTCTCTGTCTCTCTCTACTTGTGTTGTGTTCGATTATGGATTTGTACGAGTCCGCAGGTACGTAGATTTAGTCATTTATGTCTTGCTATGTGCTATTTTTGAGTATTTTGCAAGGCAGCCATGCTTCCAGTTGTAGCATCTTCAGAGAAACTGGCTCCAGCTCTTTCCGCTTAGAGCGAGTTCTGGTAGTGGTTTGAGTTGCTATCTTCTTCTTGGAGTCGAATCCAACCATTTTGTGAAGGAGCTTCAGGGAGATCTATAGCTTCTCGAATGGCCTAATACGCAATTCTTGTCAGAATTTCCGGAGCTTACGGATATGTGGGATTGGAATGTTTTTTTTTCTTTATAAGCAGCTCTAGTATCTACTAGGCATGGTCGATGGTTACTGGCGTATTTTGTTGGTAGGCCCAGGTGTATGTTGTAGCAATTGTATGATTAGGGGTGGTGTACCTTCCTAGTCGTTTGTCATTGATATGGAAGAACTACATGAATACTCAAGTGGATTTCAGCTTCCTGACATGTCATATCCGCAAAGATAGCAGCCGCTCCCTTTTCATGAACACTTCATTTTTCATTTCTTTTTTTCCTTTCATAATTGTTCCTTTGTCTGATAGCCTCACGACTTCTGAGATTAGCTCTAATGTGATCTTAACATGTACTTTGTCATTGTTGAGGGTTGAGACTACTGTTGTTCCCTCCTTTGTGATGCTGCTGTAGAGCTCATGAGCTCTTTGGATATCAATTCCAGAAGGGGACAACTGGAAGTAGTTGAGCATGTCTATCTTTTGTAATGCATCTTCGATGGGTCGCTTGCTCACCAAAGCATATGTCTCTCGAGAAATCATGGGGATGGTGATCACATTGTTTTCCATGTCTCTGTAAGCTACTTCATAGAACGCTGCTCCTTCAAGCTCGAGTCTTTCTCTCTCTAGATAAGTAGAGGCTTCCTTTAGAGAGTCCTTGAGTACAGTGAATGGGGGAATTTGCTAAAGCTTCTTCTTTTGCGACTCATTCTCTTCTTGCAACTTCTAGTGCCATACCTCATTGCTCCTCTATAAAGTTGTCGTAAATCAAAGAGTAGTTAGAGATTGAAGTGATGTATGCTCAGTTGTCATGTAGGTGGCTTGTTGATTAATGTCTTGATGTTCAAAAATCATGTATAAATGATGAAGACTAAAAACGATTGAAAAAGTTCAAATTCCATGCAAGACAATGCAAAAAATCGTGATTTTTTCATTGACTTAAACACTGGTGAGTTTTTCAAAGTGCTGATCACATGGTCTTGCTGTTCACTACTTCTATCGTCCTTGGATTTGGTTTGGTGTGATATGGATAAGAGTTTTAGTCGTAGTCGAGGTTTCAATCTTTTGCTTCGAGTGTCTGTCCCTATTGTTGATGTGGATATGCCTTTTTCTCATTCTATCTTCATAAGGATGTTCCACATGCTCCTCCAATCATGTACCCATGGTTGCATTGCCTTTTTTCGTTGATGACAACACTTTGCCTACAAAAATCACGATTTTTGAACCTTTTTTCATTTTAGGCTTCTGTGTGCCACCAGACTTGGTGGGTTTTCTTCCTACACTGCTTAGAGATTATTCCTTCCTCTGCATACTAATTTTGATCCTTTGGCCATGAGTTAGGTCAGTTTCAGTCACTTAGCTCCATCTTAAGCTAGCTGGGAGGGCTTTGCATTATCCCCCTATGTGTGACAAAATTGAAATGGTTTATAATGAGCTGGGTGGTGTTATTTATATTACTTTAAATTCCATTATTGGTTGAAGCATAGCTATGCTAGTGCAAAAATTGCGATTTTTTCCTCACATTGTGCATTTTTCCTATTTAGTGTTTCTAAGCTAGTTGATGTCAAGGACTTGCATTTGGGATCTCTTCCAATGGTTGGGCTTCAAATTTAGGGTTTTTGCAAGGGAAATGTGTGTCATAAAGTGTCCTGACTTCTCCTTACTACAAAACCTCCTTCAATAGTGCATTTTATCCTTGGTAGGACATGGGACCAAGTGTGCAAGTCTCAGCTTCACCTAGGTCAAAGAAGTATGCAAAAATTGAAAGTTTTACACTACCAAACACAAAACTTAACTTTTTCAATCAAGAATTGATTCAAACACCTTTATACACTTATTTCAAACATTTATATGATGGCTTAGTACTGAACTCCATGTCATGTGGATCATAGGGCCACTGTGTCCTCCGAAAGGACCTTCCGACTCTCACATCCCATTCCTCGACTTTGTGTAGTGCAATGCAACTTTCCCCGGTGCTTATAAACAGTTACATGAAGCACTAGGTGTGTTTTTCAACCCATTTTACCATTTCTCTACTGCCTTGCATTGATTTTGGAAATTTCTCGAGTTAAATGAGATTTTCCATTGTGAAACTCTGAAAATCACTTCTTTTGTGCAAGTTCCTTTACCAATATTGTTTGACTTGATCCCCCAAAGCTATTGGTTAAGTTTGGGTGCAATCTGATGACATACAAAAAAACATGATTTTTTGCTGCAGTGTTTTTCTAGCATGCCCAAATTGCATTTTGAAGCTAAGGGAGTGTTAGCCTACTCAAAATTGACCCCCTGTTGATTTTGTAATTAAATGGTGATTCCGTTCTAGCGTAGTAGTCGTTTTCGGGTTTGGGTTGGCCTAGGTCAGACTATTGTTTTCCCTTGTTGGATTTGGCATTCATTGCATCAAACTGCAATGTACTGGGTAGGGAACATACCTCTCATGTCTAGTGTCAAAACTCAAAGCGTGTAGGGATGGGAATCGTGGGAAATGTCACTCCAAAGTATCTTTCTCTCTCTCTCACTCACAAACTTAACACTAAAAATGAGAAACTAAATGGGCTCCATCTATACATGCCCTAGGCCCTGGGTTAGTTTTTTTTTCCATGTCACAGTTAGTCCTACCTCACATGTCCGATGACCACCGTGTCAAAAAAAATTGGATTTGGACACCGTATGACCCCTCTGCATCCAATTTGTCCAATCAAGTGACGGTAGCTTAAAAACATTTTCCGCAACTTCTCTGATTTTGTCCAAAACTTGCTCATAGTGCTTCAAATCGACTTCTTAAATTTTTGTTTCTTCCTTGAATCCATGTACGTGTGTTTGGATTTTTTGGTAAGTTTTTTCTTTTGATTCCATTTATTGCTTAGAAAATATGTAAAAAACGATTAAAAGTAAGGAAAAATAGCAAACATGACCCAAAAAATCTCAAAAGTAGCTAGAAAAATAAAAGAGGTCCTTTTTCAACAAAAATTATTTATTTGTGAATTTCAAGTAGTATATCCCACTTCTTATCATTAAATTTTAGAAGAAGTCTTATTATTTGCGTATTTACACACACCTAAGGGCTCATGTTCAACAACTATCTCTTACTCTCGAGTCTCCTCACTTCTAGGGCATAATACCTACACTTGTGGCAAAAGACAAAAAATCAAACACAAATTTCAATACAAAAAAACAAAAAAACAATGTCCTTTTATTTTTGCTTCACATTGTGCATTTGGAATGCTTCAAAAGGCCTTCGCCCCTCCTAGTCTGATTCCTCCCAGATGACGGTGTCATCGAGGGTGAAGGGGCCCTACGTATGCATACTCACTCAATGTATGGAAAATTGATGTTGTGTAAGAGGTGGGTCTTAAGCTTACTGCTTAAGGGCATTCGATGGTGAGGTTTACCTGTGTGGTTATCAATGAGCTTGTACCATGTAGTAGGCATTGTAGTTCAACAGCTCGTTGGCAAATTGTCGAAAGCAATTGTCGATTGAAGGTTTGAGGTTGTGATTGAAGTAGCAACCAATATTCTCCGTTCATGATTATGATTTCTTTGGTTGGGTTGGCTGTATTAGTTGGTTTTGTTTTTTTGGAACCCATGTCGGTCTTGGCAGTTGCTGCTTTTCTTTGAGCTTTGGTAACCACCTTTTTGTCTTTTGTTGTATTCGTGGCATTGGCTGCTGATTAGTTCGTTGAAAAATTGGATCCTTTGTGGATGATGAAGGAGAGTGGTCATGTTGTTTGGCAGACTCCAATTGAATTTTTGGAATCCAAACAAAAAATTCCCATGAATGCATGGGGTTTCTTTTGGTAACCAAAGTTTGCATATAGGGGTTGTCGAGTTTGGCATTGACTGTACTTGTTTAGCTGGTACTTTAGGTACCCATATTTGCTTCATTTTTCAATATGGCCTTGAGTGGGGAGTGTTTGGGATAATGACTAAAATAGGTGATTGCGTCTATGCAATTTTCTTAGGAGGGAGCGGCTGATTGGTAGTAGTCCTTTCAATCTTGTTTTTGGTCTCTACGTCTAGAGTGTTCTGTGTCTGTTGTTAATCCTCGTTGTTGGGTATCTCCTTAGTTGCATTTTCGTCTTTGTTATTATTTGCCTTGGTTGCAAAATCAACATAGAAGACTTGAGTCCCTGTTTTGACATACACCTGGTTGGTGAGCCATTGGATATGAGCATTATATCTCCGTTGCCATGGTGTCCCCATTATCAAATGATTATAGAATGCATTGGGTGGGAGTACTAAAAAGTTTTAAGGGCATTTGTATATGTTGATGTGTATGTGAGCTTGACAAATCCGGTAGCAGTATTGATAGTTCCATTGAATCATGTAAATGATTTTTGTAGGGTTTGTAATTTTTTGTCTAGCATTTGCTTGTGAAGATTCTGGCTAATTGTGTTCATCTAAGTGCCAGAGTTGATCGGTGCATGAGTAGATAACATTTTAGATCCTAGGTTTACAGCAATGTATGGGTCCACATCATTGTTATCTTTCTCCTTGCTAGTGAACTGATAAACCTCGTGTTTCCTCTTAGCCTCCCTTTCTTTTGCTCTTTGTTGTGCATGTTTAATCTCGAGTTTGTCATCTCCTTCCTGTGTTTAGCTGCATGTGCTCTCTCAAGCATTTCTTTTGTAAGCGGCAGGTGATATTTCTTCACTCTACATCCACTTATCCAATTTGGCATTTCCTGTCCATCTAATGTAGTGAGCTTAATGGCCCCACTTGGTGATATTGAATGAATCACAAAGGGTCCCATTCCGCGCTTTTCCATTTTTTTCTTATGATTATAGACGAGCACTTGATCTCCTGGTGCAAAGTCCTTGGATTTCACATGTTTGTCATGAAACCCCTTCATGCGTCTTTTTTGGGCGTAAATTGCAACTGCAACCTTTAGTCAAATTTCATCTAAATTTTCTAGTTCATCCGAATGATCATACCATTCATGTCTGGTCCATTCAAGTTCTTTGGCTATTCACAATGTAGGGATGAAAAACTCTACAGATAATATGGCATTAAGTCCAAACACCGTGTCGTATAGTGTGGTTCCCAATACCATCTTATATGCAACTCTATAAGGCCAAACAGCAGAGTGCAACCTTTAATCCCAATCAAACTAATTGTCGTTTACGATCTTAGTAAGTACTGTGCATAAGACTTTGTTGGTGCTTTCATCCTGACCATTAGCTTGTGGGTGATAAGCGGCTAATTTTTTATGTATAACCATGAACCCATCAAGCAAATACTCAATGACTTCATTGACAAAATGAGTTCCTCTATCACTAACAATTTATATCCTCAAGTCATACCTTGTAAGTACATTTTCATATAAAAATTGTACAATAGTTTGTGCATCCTTTTTTGCATAGTTTTAGCTTCAACCCACTTAGTCAAGTAGTCTGTGGCTACAATTATATATTCCACATTAGTTCTGTAAGCCATCGGTGCTATGGGGCCCATGATGTCTAGACCCCTTTTGGAAAACGCGTGTGCTCCTATCATGGGTCTCATTAGCATTTTTTCCTTCTTCGTTGGGGATTTTGTTCTTTCACATTCATCACATCCTTTCACAAATGTGTCAACATCCATCAATAGTGTAGGCCACCAAATTCTAGCAACCATTATAGCCTTAGCCATTTTGTATGTTGACAAATGACCTCTCACTTGCCCAGCTGGCCAATCAATTTGTATGAGTGTGCTTCAATTATGATTTCCTTCATTCTTGTTTTGGACATGTTCTTAGGAAAAGGAACCTGGCTCAAATAGTCCACAATATACTTACTCCAACGTGGTGCTAGGGTCACGTGGTACATTGTAGCGTACTTTTGTGGTTTGCTATTTGTGCATAAACTGCAATTCTTAATACACATGTGTGCATCAAGTCTCATACAAGGCCAAAAAACCCTATTCTTATCAAATTTTGATGTGTTTTAACTTTCCCATGATGGTGTAGTTTTGCTCGGGGTTGTTAAGTTGAGGGCTGGCATAGCAGATCAAAAAATCCATAATTCCTTCACCAAATTGTGCTAGGATACATCCAATAGCAAATGTAGATGCATCTACATGATCATGAAATATTTTATTCCAATCTAGAGCTTTGAGGATCAGTGTTGATACTAAAGCCTCTTTTAACTTTTGAAATGATCTCTCACAGTCTTACGTGTAGAAGGTTACAATCAACCCGTAGAGAGGCTTAGCTATAATAGCATGCATGTAGATGAACTTCCTGTAGTATCCACAATGTTCCATAAATGATTGACCCTATTTCACTGTTTTAGGTCGTTCCATATCCACAATCACCTTGAATTTTTTCATGTACAGTGGATATTTCGTTTTCTGACACAATGTGCCCTAGGATCTTGCCTGTCTAACCATGAAAACACATTCTAAACTTTGTACAAGCTAAAATTGCATCTTCAACCTCAAAATTTATGCACCTAACTTCAAGAACGTGCAGTCTCCAAAAGTGCATCATACTTGCACACTGCACGAAATAGAAAACTCAAAATTTCTTGCATATAGTCAGTCTGAGCTGAATATTAGCAAAACAATGAGAAATTTTGCAAAAAGTTTCTTCTTCAAAATTGTAGATCACGTCAAAATGGAGGGAATTGCGGGTAACATTCTTACATCTGTATTCTACAAGGAGAAAAATGATCTGCAAAACAGTGCTGTTGTGCACACAGTTTTTAGGGCAACACCTTTACCTACACACTATCTTCCATGTTGTCTTCTGATCTTCCACAAGAGCATACATCACTCTCAGTTGAGCTCACAAGCTCCCATTGCATTCTCACAAAGCTTCCATGATTTCTTGATCTCTCCACCACCAAGAGTGAGCTAGCTATCACCTCAAAGCTCTCAACACCTCCATGCTCCCTGCTATCACCAAGCAATAGTACCAATTGAAGAGTTCACGGTGTGTGCAAAGTGAGAGGGAGAAGAAGAGTAGATTCGAGCTTGATGTGGGTGGAGCTCTTAGTGAGGATTTGACTTGCCTCACTACTCCTTATTGTTCTATATGATCAAAAGGATAGATAAAGTTAGTACAATCAATGTGATCGGTGTCAGGCCAGTTGGCCTAAACGCTAATAGTTTTAAGAAAGGCTACAATACATGAATGGCATCATGTAAAGCACATTGATAGAGGGATGACCATAAGAATACGGAATAGTTGCTTCCAAAGTTTTAGATATACTATCAACATACGAACTTGGGGGGTTTTGAAGGTATATATGAATGATTACATAAGGGAAGATGCCATGTTAGTTGAGTTACAAACCTACAAAAAGGCATCAAGGGTTAGAAAATTGGCATTATTGAGATACAATTTCAAAATTTTCATAAAATAATATCAAATCATACTTAGAATGCATCAATTTCAATTATAGATAGTCAAGGCGCTTAAGGATATTGGCTAAAACCATTGTGATTGCCATTGTAGCCAAGGGATTATCCTTCTATTCTTTATGAGCTACATGCAGGGAATGCAAGTAAACTTTTTTACGCTTTTTCTCCGTCATAACTTTCTCTAAGGAATTTTGATGATCGACAAGGTCAAGTTTAATTAAGATTGGCCATGTATGCACGATGGTGAATTTGGTACACAGGTTTTCTGTTATGACTGTTTGCACATGTATGCTTATGGAATTGTCCCTTAAGGGGCACACAAGGGTTTTTTATTGGCATTTATTTTAGGTTATGAGAATTATTTATGATTTCTATATGGATATTTTCTTCTAGGCATTTATTTTGCCTCTATGGATGAGTACAACCCATTTATGGTTGAGTTTGATAATTCTAATCTACACAAAATAGACGAGGTTTTCTCTCATCACTATGCATGGTTATGAACCATTGCAAAGTGCAACTATATAGGTGTATTTTTAACCAAATTTTATTCATCTAGCAATGTGTTAATGGGAAGCTTATTCCTTCAGTAGTTTTAGTACAAGTTTTACCACTACCTTTACAAGGTGTTGTCTATTGTTTATGAGTATAATGCCTTGGTTAAGTTTGAAACCAAGATTCATTCTCACTACACCAAGACGCTATGAGTGTACAATTTTGACTATCGCATCGATTGTGTTTCAAAGCTTCTAGACTAAGGTAGGATGGCTACGACTAAGAGTAAGTGCTTCTAGTTTTGCTTATAAGAAATTTTGATGTCAAATTTTACCATTAATTATCCTTAATCTTGAAAAAAAAAAGCTTTTTAAAATATCGTAAGTGTGTTAGTAAAGGGTGAGTTTAGGAAATGAAAAAACCTATGAAGGTGGAAAGTCAAAAGACTTTTTGTGTCCACATAAAGACGTAGGCAACTTCACATTGGTGCATTTGTGTTTTTCTTATCCTTTATTAACCCTTTGAACTTTAGAGCTAGTAGGTCTACGAGATAGAACATTTACGAGATGGTATTTTGTGTCATGAGTGCAATGCTTTGGGCAAAGTGCATCGTAAGCTTCATGTTCCCTACAGCAATACACTACATGTGTCCCATCAATATCACTTTTTCAAAATAGTTTTATGTATATATGGCTATGAGAAAGCATCATTTTGATGGGTAATTTTTAGTTTTTCATATTAACATCTCTACATCATGGCACTACTACGAGTGTGTAGTTTGAAGTTAGCTTTGATAATATCTAGGATCATCTTTGGCGACTAAAGATAGAAGCAATGTGCAATCATAAGGACACACAATTTAAATTAGAGGGATGTAGGTGTAGCTCTTGTGTAGCCATGATTGGACACATTGCAATGTCCATCAAATTGTGGAGTTCAGAATTTTTAGGGATCCCTCTATGTTAAGAAGCAATACTCCACAAAAGGCTCTTCTTCTTTTACAAAGAACAATGGTCTTCAAGCCCATTGTACTCATGGGAACATACTTTTAGAGCATGCAATCCATATGTAAAGTTTGCATGCAATTTTCATGGCAAGTTTGCATCTATATATGTAAGGTTTTTTACAAAATTAATACAAGAAAAATCATTCTATTTTTGTTGGTGTTGAGCTCTCTCCCTAGATGAAGCCCTACAAGTGGTATAAGAGCCCAAGTCGTGGCGCTAGGCAAATTGAGAAAAACTTATTGCTTTCTCTTCTCTTCTTAACTATTGTGGAGCTTGTCTCGAGCAAATGAGAAAAACTGATTGCTCACTCTTCTAAAGAAATTCCTTTCAAAAACTCGAATGCTTCTTACAAATTTAAATCGGTCAAGCGTCGAGAATTTCTCTGAAACTTAACAAAAGGTTGGTGCCCCGTGTTGACTTCCATGGGTACATTTGTAGGACTTTGGCTAGGGAGGATGCCACAGCAGTAGAGCCATGGTTGGAGATGGCATCGATAGAAAAGGGAGAAGAAACAAGATGAACAAGATGAGAAAGAGAGAGAGCTGGATACCAGAAAAAAATAGAACGCTTTTTCTTGTATTAATTTTGTAAAAAGCCTTACTTATATAGATGGAAACTTGCCATGCAAACTTCACATATGGACTGCATGCTCTAAAAGTATGTTCCCATGGGTACAACAGGCTTGAAAAACCCAACAATCCCCCCTCAAGCCCGAACTAGACTTACCACTCTTGACATAATATTTCTAAGTTTACTCTTCAACTGTGAGTTTTAGGTTCTCTCACAACCAAGGGTTTTGGTATATCCATAACCTGGTGCTATGATAATAAGACCCCCCCTCAAACACATAGGGTGTTAGGTCAGAATAGCTACCATCAAGTGGAGTTTTTTGGTTTACTTACAAACCTTGGGTTTTGGTTTACCCAATAACCTCATGAGAAGTGGTTTACAAATGGGCTTAGAACTGAACCATTGTTTTGTTGGGAGGTCTTACCACTAATGTGTGGCAGTGTCTATAACCCATACAATTTTGGCATGACAATTAGTGATAATCTATAGGCTAAAACAAAGCTTTGATAGAGAATTGATAATTGTGTTGATAAGAGACAAACCTTGCAAAAGTTTGGACTCTAAATTTTAATAGGGAAAATTAGTTTTTGAAATATTTGTGTCAAGGAACCGAGTTCTTGAGGATACTATCTATAAAAATCAACAATCAAGACTTATTATTTCGATTGTGATAACCTTGCAACTTAGGATTTTCTATGCTTGTCGATTCCATGAGTTTACTCATAGAGGCATCATCATAACCTTGGCATTATTTCTTCTCAATTGCAATCAAAACTTCTGAGTAATCTTCATCCATACCTATATCTTCCATTCTTGCGGTTTCTACATGTACCGCACGAGCTCTTTGTTCTTCGACCATATTCAATTTCATGGGTTCTACTAGCTTTTTGAGAAGCTTACAAAAATTGTCAACAAACTTGACTTTGTGCAGGTCGTTTCCAAATACCACAGTCAACAATGCTTCAAGAGGTTTTGTGCTTTCAAAAGCTAAGAAAGCACCACCGTTGTTCACAATCATTGAGGTAGTGTTTTGATAGGCTTGTCGAATGCAACCTCCTATAGAGCATTTGAAAAGGATGCACAAAAACTACCCACAAGCATCATCAAATACACAATCTCTATCAATGTTGACTGTCAGACGACTTTTCAAAATGCCCTATCTGTGCCACTTGGAGTTGGTCAAATAACTCTATGTAGCATTTTAGAACATGTAGAAGATTTCCAATATCGATGACACCTTCAAGCCCTTGGACACTGTGTTGGGCAACGTTTTAGGACACTGTTTGTGCCTAGGCTTGCTGCCTTGTAGAACTAACACTTGTGAGCTATAGACATTGCACCAACAATGATGCCAACGGCAAGGACATAGGCAGATTTCCCTGATCACTGAGTGTTGGTTTGCTTGTTGAGCTAGTGTGTTTGCTTGTTAAGGTTCACTTCGTGAGATTGACGATCTCATAGAGTCTCCGTGCCCCATCTGAGTCACTTTCCCTGAGTATTAACATTATGTTAGTGCCAGAAAGCTATGTTGTAGACGTCCATCGTGGTGACCCGCTAACATTGGAATAGCTCTTTGTAATAACATTAATGTTTTTCTCTCTAAACTTTCATCAAGTCAATTGATCCACATGATAATCACCAAAGTTGGTACTTATATGTGGAGCAATTTTCTCATAGCAAAAACCAAATTGAATGATTGTAATCAAATATCCTTTGAGGAGACTATTCCTTTGCACAAAAGCTATGCTTAGATCTAATACTAGTAGTAGAGCCTATCTCAAGCGAGACTTTGATCTCACAGCTCTAGGTCATCACGCCATTTCGGCACTCGAACGGACTCGAAATGCAATGAAACTTTAGGAGGAGGTCTAGGACACCTAGGGGCACTATCCTAGCAAGTCTGGTTGCAATCCAATAAGGTATCAAAATCACGATTCATCATGAAAAAGGTCCTAAAAACTGCAACAGAACTATCCAGAACTGTCGTCCTATGGTCTAAGAACACTCTCATATGGTCAAAATGACTAAAAACTGCGATTTAAGCACTCAAATCTGCAATTATAGCTCACAGACGCGTAGTCACGAACCACAACAAAACTGACAATCCTTACACTTAAATTAAAGAGCAAAGAGAGAGGGACACAATGCACATTTTGGAATTGAAAATGGATTACCCAATCATTAGAAAATTTGATTACAAGATTGGAGCAGCACGTAGCTTGAGCATATGTTTTTGGAGCTCCCACTTCCTCTAAAGATAAGCCTCTTTTCACATTAAAGTTATTGACCTTTATACCTAGGGCATTCTAAATGGCCAGTGGCCGGCTCACATGGACTTTTACAAATGTCATGACAACATTACAACTCAAGGAATTGACTCACTACTCTGGAATCAGGATTACACAAAGTATTACTACACGAGCTCGGAAAACTAATAGAGTACAAATGCGGTGTCCAGCTACGTGTTCGACCAGGTGGGCGCCCGTTCGGTTTGTCCTCAAACATTCCCCCCTTCCTAATTCATGTCATCCCTTGACACAACCTTGTGTAGTCTTGTCATAGGGTTGTCTTCAGCTTTGTCGTTGATGACGCTCCCCCCTTCCTTGAGTGATTCATATCTTCCGTGTTCTTGATACACGATTTGAGCTTGATTGTTCAGGCAACTTATCTTCTTGTTGCACCTTCTCCTCTTTGTTACCAGTCGTCGCCGTCGTGAAGAGGGATGTTGATGTGTTTAAGCTTGTAGAACTGATTCCTTTGTGGCGTGGACTTTATGTTGGGTTTGTTTTCCATGTCCATTTCAATTTGAGTTGTATGCAATAGGTCACCAATGTTGAAGCATTGTGTGAGCTATGTATGGTTGTTGTGGATAGCTCGCTTGCTGAACTTGTCATTGCTTGATGTTGTAGGCCATTCTTTGGCTTGCCATTTTTTTATGGAGCTTTGTTGTCACCCTTGAAGATAAAAGATGCTCTTGATAAGCATATGGAGACCTGCGGTTTTTGCTCCAAGTCATTGTCAATTGATTTGGGTAGACATTTCCTTATTGCTTATGTACAAGGAATATATGCAAGAAGATGATGTGAGGGTTTCTAGATTAGGGTCTTAAAACCTGGATGACCAAAGGGAAAAACCTAGTGGGAAAAAAGTGCCTTTAATACACTCTTATTGTAGTTGAGCAATTGGACTTGAAGTACCTGTCATGCAAGGTGAGTGCTTGGAAGAAACAAAGGAAGAGTGCCTAATGCAAGTGCCAATTATGGGACACTCTATATGCTTATGAGAAATTTGTGGAACAAATGCATGTAGTGTAAGATATGGAGTTGAGGGGTGCTTCAAGGAACAAATGTAGCACATGTGACATCAAAGGACTCTCAATAACTTCCATGTTTCCAAGAAGGGTTTTTGATGTAGAAGCTTGTCCACTCATTCCTCACTGTGTTAAGTGTGTGAGTGTCTTTTGGACCTCCTCCTTCACTTACCACTATACTACAATGACTTCGACTCTTATACTCACCTATACCAGCATGAGCAACACAACGTAATTATACTCAAATCTTCCAGCTTGAGCAGTACCTAGAATAACTAAGATGTTTAGACCACAGAGAATATTGCCTTGCTCATTTAGTGGCTTAGCTTTCTGACTCTGAATTTTATGCCATGTATTTTTAATGGCGACTTGGACTTACCTGTTCAAGGCCAGAAACCCAATTCCATAAGTTTTGGAAATTTAGGCCTCTTCCATTGTGTTGGTCTTTGGATGCCACCATTTTTTCCAGTAGGTTGGCATATGTTGGCTCTTCTTGACTTGATTGTCGTATGTTCACACTGCTTTGTGAAACAAGTCCTTCAGCTCTTGTAGGGGTTGATGTAACTTTTTCGTTATTTCCCATGAGAAGCGGTTGTTGATGTGTGCGGGTTCTTTGTGTTTGAGTTTCCACGGGCAATTTCGGAACCCATCTTGTTTTTGGTCCTTGTGTGACTGTCTTTGGCATTTTATCTTCTTCTATAATTGGATGGACACTAGCTTCGGTATCCAAACCTGATGATTTTCGTTGTAAAAACCTTGCTTTTGTAATTGATGACAAGGTATCCATCTGTAAATTGTAGCAACCTTGGTTGTAATTGGCTTCTGTTGGCTTTTGGTTGTCATTGCTTGCTTTGGGGTAGAAGCTTGTGCTACTTGATTTCTCTTCGTTGTTCCAGATTGAGCTACAATTTTTGGTACCCATATTGGAGTCTTACCTTGATAAAATCCTTGTGCTTCAAGTAGCTTAACTGGAATCATCCGCTGCTGCATCTGTTTGTGTTGGGTAGCTTCATTGAAGTTTGACTTTGGTACCCATACTTGTTGTGTTGCTTTCTTGGAAGGTCGGTTTCTTTTGTATTCGTTTTTGTGATGGAAACTTTGGTTGATAGACTTTTTTACTTTGGTTTCCATTCCATTGTTGATGGTTTGGCTCTTGATGTAGAAGCCTCGCAGGAAGTTCGATGTAGGCTCGTTGAAGGTAAAGTGGTCTTGCAAGGTTGATATACTTAAATTTTTGTCATAATAATCAATATTTAATTCTCCTAAATGATTTTCTCATGTTAAACTGATCATTTAATATAGGGAAGTGCCAGGGGAGGGAAAATAGGGATCGAAAGGGAGGCCCATCTGCAAAAGATCCAAGTGCAACAATGGACTAAAAAGACCCTAAGGTTCAGCCCATGAAGACTTCCAAAATGCTAAGGTTCCAAAATTCAAAGGTTGTGTCCAAAGGTCAACCATGGGGGACTTGGATGCTTTGTGTGTGTCAAAAAAGTCTTTACAAATCCCTACTTAGGAGGGGGCGAGCCTTGCTTGTAGGGGATGAGAGAGAAAGTCACACACACACACACACACACACACACACACACACACACACACACACACACACACAAGCTCCCTTTACACAAAGGGAATGAGGGACACATGTCAGCTCCCTAGCCCAGATGCCCACAAGGTGTACCAATTACAATCGGATGGCCTTGGAGGTGGACCAATGAGAATTAGACTAGAGTAAATCTAGTTTAACTAATTTAAAAACACTTAATAAAAGAACCAATGAGAATTAAGTCCTCTAGAAGACTATTGGACAGTCTCCCAAGGGTTCCAATGAGCATTCAACAGCCCAATGGCTTGCCTGATTCATATTGGCCAGGAGGCAAAGGGGTCCAATGAGAGTTTAGTTGAATTATTAAATTACCTAAAGCTCTCACAAAAGGGGAAAGGGGGACACATGTCAGAAGGCTATCACTTATACTGCTTAATTACCATTGGCTAGGCCTGGGGAGGTCCAATGAGGGTAGAGCATGAGCAAATAGCAAGAGGGGTCGACCAAGAGAGAGAGGGGGCTGATTTTTGCAAGGCATTATCACACACACACTCACACAATCTCATGTGTGAAGAAAAGAACACTCTCTCTCCTTCTCAAGCTTTAATGGAAAGCTTACCACCTACTCCAAGCTTGTGAGAAGGGAGGCCTACACCAACAACTCTTGGCTTTGTGATGCAAATCCAACCAAGAGCCAAGCTTCAATGCATGCTCATCTCCTCTACCATGCTAATTACTAAGCTAAGCTATGCTAATATGAGAGATTATGTTAGGAGATGTACATCTTTCTCATAAGAATACTCCTTCTTCCTCTCAATCTACTCTCATACCCTGCTAGCTCTCACCATCTTCGAAGGTGTGTGAGGTCTTGGGTCTGAGACCGGGGATAATTTATGTTGTGTTTGCTAAGTGTTTTGCTTAGTGCATGAAGCTTTCATCTTCATTGCACTAGCTAGTCTTGAAGGAACACAAAGAATTGTATTGTACAATGTCTCTCTTGATGGGAGAAACCATAATACAAAGCCTTTTGGAGGGGGGACCGGCTCCATGCAAATCCGGTCCTCAACTGTTGTCAATAGCTTAATTTCTCTCTCTTTTGAAAGTACTGTTCATGCTATCTAACTAGGCGTTATGCTCTTTGTTGCTCTCTCCACCCAAGCACTCTTGTAATTCTCATTAGGAGTCTATTATAATGAAATGCCTAGTATGTTCATGCTAATTTTCGCTACACACAAGTTTTTTAGGCCATTAAATGTTACATTGGTATCAGAGCACAAGGTTTCTCTTTTCTTGCTCAAGAAGGGAGGTCCTCAAGCGAGCTATAAATGGTTGGTATTATTAATTGCCTGTGAGTAAGTAGAAGAGGGATTTTTCAGCCTTGCAGTGCGCCTGCCTTCGTGCAGTTAACGGGGCATCACCGTCGAGAGCGATGGTCTTAATAGTGGAGTCCTGCGGGGCTTGCCTACGGCTTAACCACTATTGAGCTATTAGAAGCTTGACAGGAGCCGGTGCTGTTTTGGTGTTGAACGACCCTCTCTTCTATTCCTTGCAATCAATGGTATTCAAGCCACGGGTACAATAGCTTGAGTGCTTTTTCTAAAGGGGTAAAGAGGAGTAGCAACTAGGGCTTGAAGTGCCAAAGTACACCTAAAAAGTTTACACCTAAAAGTTGTTAGAATGGCTGACAATAGTAAAGAGAGTGAAATTAATGTTGATAACTTTGATTTTGCTAATGAGCAAGCTACTAATGATGCTCCGATGCTTGTTAACTATCTTGTTTCTAGGCTTCAACAAGCCATGGGCAATCCATCTCTCCAAAGTGAAGTGAAACGGCAGCTCCGTGCTCATGGGATTCTCCAAGCTCCTCACCACCATGACGAAAGAACACCTAGGAAGCCTCCTTGTGAGACTTCCAAAAGAGGTCTCTCTCCGATTCAGGGAGAAGAAGAGAATCCATACGAAGGGCTCAAGAATTTACTTCTTGATGATGCATCTCCTTCCCAAAGGAGAACTTAAGAGCCTCCACCGAAGGAACGAGAAATAAGTGAGTCTCCCGCCACCTCGACGGAGATGGATCCACGAAGACGGCGGGCTAAACGCTCTCCATCACCACCAAAGCGGAGAAGACCATTGCACCCTTATCCACACCATAATTCAAAGAGGGATGATAAAAAGCAAGAGAAGAAAAATGCGAGAAAGAGGACACCCTCTTCTCCATCTTCTTCATCCTTTTCCTCTTATGAAAGTGATGGTGAAGACGACGAAGATCAAGACAAGAAAGAAGCAAGAAAGAGGTCACCCTCTTCTCCACCTTCTTCAAATTCTTCACCTTCTGAAGAAAGTGATGGTGCAACCTTTGAACCATCAAAAAGAAGAGGCCATAGGAAATCCTATGCCGCATGGAAGAGGTCGTCCAAGCTGAAGAAGTTCAAAGAGGGAGGGAAGAGCATCTCTTTCCTTACCTATGATGGCACCTTTGGTGCTACGGACAAAGTCTTGGCCTTTATCCAACAATTTGATGCGGAGTTTGGAGATGAGTGCTTCACAGAGTCCTCTAAGCTATGCCATGTAGCTATGCACTTTCAACAGTCCGCCAGGCAATGGTGGTCTAGCCTACGAGCCAACGGTGAAGCTCCGCGAACATGGAAAGCCACTTTAAGAGCTTCCATTATGAAGCAGTTTTTGGCCACCAATGCCAAAGACAAAGTACTCACTGAATGGCGAAGCTTAAAGCTCTCTCCCTATGAATCCATCCACAAATATGTAGACATGTTTTGGCACCTACAACTCAAAGCCACTATCTTCAAAAAGTTGGATTTTGGAGAGCAAAAGCAACAATTTTGTGCGGGCTTAACCGAAGAAATGGCGGAGTATGTCAACTCCCAAAGGCCACGTACCATATCAGTGGTAATACACCATACTATGGTGGCCTCTCGAATCAATTTCCAAACGGGGGCTAAAAGAAATAATAAGCCCACGGAAAACAAGGGTTCCAACGAGCCTAAGGGGAAGGACAATGTCCAAAAGTCTCGTACGGGCAACTCCAACAAGCTAAAGAGAAGGGAGTTTACAAAGGTAAAAACAAACTCTCTTCTGAAGATCTTGAGTGTTATCGCAAGGATAACCGTTGTTTCAAGTGCGGCGAACAAGGGCATCTGTACCGTGCTTGTCCCCAAAAGAACAACCGCCAAGATCCTCCTAGAGCTACCTTGGTTGAAATCCAAGAGGAGGAGACTCACCAAACTCATCACAAATGATCTCCTCTATGCCATGCTTGGGGAAAGGTAAGAGAACATGATGCTTTTATTCTCTTTGGCCCTAGTTCTACTCACAATTTTATATCTATAGAGTTGGCCACCAAGCTAGGCATACAAGCCTATGAGATGGGAGATGTTCTACCCGCAGATAGTGCTTTCAAGGGGCAAGAAGCTTCAGTCACTCCCTTAATCGGGAAATTGAGGCTTCATGTCCAAAGCTATTGAGGCGGTCCGGGGCGGGAACCAAGAAGAGCAACCTCTTGACACCCTTCAAGGCTCCCGTGCTGCTCAATGGGGCTGGGGCACAACACAACACAAACCAAAACAACAAACCCACAGCCAAATCCCAACTACACAAGGGGCACCACCTAGTTTAAGAGCGAACTAGGACGCAAAAGAGGAGAATCGTTAGAGCAACCCACAAACAAGCAATGAATTTACACTAGCCCTAACACCAATGGAACACTCTCACACACTAAAACACGAGAGAGAGAGAGAGAGAGAGAGAGAGAGAGAGAGAAGGAGAGATGGTGTACAACTTAGCTTCAACTTTATATTTTGCACAAAAAAGGAACTTAGAGCTTACGGAATCAAGTGACAAGATTTGGTTATAGTATCACTAGCACATTGTCTTAGGGTTATGGGAGCCCTCTCACCATCCACCCTCTTACAATGGTAGCCAAACAATAGCCAATGAATCACAAGCAACAAAACAATAACCTTCAATGAAACAAGTCACCTTATGAAGCTGAATGAGTTTGCCAAGCCAAATTGGAGGAGAAGCGTGAGCCTTTGGACATGAATTGCACCCAAAACTACCAATTCATTGATGTTGGGGTAGATACAACAATGGTAGGAAGAATATCTTCTACTCGCACTCACTCAAACTAGCTCAAGCTTTTCTATGCACCAAGGTGATGGTGTATAGAAAGCTTACTCTCTCTTTACAACCAAGATAGAACTGGCGTGTGGTACGCTCAATCTAGTGTGCAATGGTATAGTGATATCTTTTACAAGGAGGAATGGGTTCTATTTATAGGTTTTAGAAGCCTTGATTAGGATTAAGCCTAATCAATTTTATTAGGAAAGATCAAGGATTATGAATTTTTATGAATTTCAAATGATAATGGGGTCTCTCTTTTCTCTTGAGTCACATGGATGTGGGCTCAAGTAAGAGAATTATTGATGTGGTGAAATGAGAGAAACTTCCATGGGAGTGAGTGAATTTGGTTTACTTGTGCGGTTGCCTACTCCATATGTTGATAGTGTGGGTGCATTTTTACAAGAGAAGTTAGTTGTTAGTGGTAATAATCACTAGAATTGTTAGTGATACATTTACAATGGGTAGGATGAGTTGATTTGATGAAGGAAGAGGGGTGAATTAAAAGAGAATCATTGAGATGGTGAAGCTTTGAAGAAGCTTGAACTCACCCTTGTGTAGATTGTGGAAAAAATGACCGCTGGTCTTCTTCTTCGTCTTCGCTTCTTTACGCCGCCGCCACGGTTGACCACCACGATGAAAAGAGGATTTGTTGATGAAAAATCCTCAATTTGCAGAAGTTATCATGGTTAAGATGCTGAATTTTAGATATTTTTAGGAGAGGTAAATGAAATTGTAACATGGAAGCAATAGAGAGAGACATGGAGAGGGTGTATGTATGTAGAGGTTCATAATAGAACTATAGGGATGAGAGAGAAGGGTAATGGTGAAGAGGGTGGGAGAAGCCATGGAAATTGCAGGGTTGAGTGAGGGAAGGAGAGGGAGGGATGTGTAAGAGTGAGTAGGTGTGTGGAAGGGTGAGAGAAGACTAAGGGCTACTTGTGAGAAAAGTGGGCAGACTGGGGTCCACTCAAAAAATCATAGCTCACCGCTGGTAGCTCCAAAAATCATGAAAACATTTGAGGTGATTATTCAAAGCGTGGGCTACATTTTTTCTTTTGACTACCGCTCCAAATTCGGAGTGGAGATAGGTGCCAAAATTCTCACCAAAAAGCCTGTTTTTATGCCTTCAAAAGTCTTTTAGTGGCCCCCTCCTTTGTTGAATTTGTACAATGCATCCAAGAGTGAGCCCCTCCTTTGTCATATTATAATACAAAGCATCCAAGTTGCCCTTGACCCATGCATGGAGGAGGATTATTGGTGAATAAAGAAATATATACATGGTGGGACTAGTGTATGGACTATTCATGGACTTTAGCTCAATGAGCACATGGTGTTAGAATAATGAGTAAAAATAATAATAAAAATATGGAGGAGTTATGGATATGGAAAGATATTGGAATCATATGATATGGTCCCTCCTTGAATTATTTTGGGTGAAAGAGGAAAAGGTATGCAAGTAAATAATATAATAAACGTAACCAATGAGTAGAAATCAATTTTTTGTTTTCACGAGGGTGAGGGTGAAAATGTGGGAGTGATTTGTATAAAGGAAAAATATGAGGTTAGAGTATGTACATGTTGGCAAAAAATATAATTATAGTGTAAGAGGATGAAAGAAGGTGTACATAGGTTTAATAAAACACACACCTAAGTAGAAATATTTAAATAAAATACCAAAATAATTATAAAAGATCCCTATATTTAGGCCATATATACAATGAAATATTTACACACAAAGAGGCCATAATATACTTTTATTTTTATTTATTTTTGGCTCAACTAGCCCAGTGACTAGCTAGCTGAGGGTTTTTAAGAAGATATGGGAAAAGCCCCCTAACTCACACACGCCTATGTAAAGTGAAATGGTAGGGATAGCCATAGCGTTTGGGTGAATTTGGTAGGGTGGAGTAACTTACTATGGCAATTATGGAGAGCCGAAAAACGGCTATCATTAGCCCTCCCCCAGGATGATGGTATATTCATGTACCATCATAGAGCATCTTTTCCAAAGAGAGTGCTTCAGAGTCCTTGACGAGGTCTTCATTGTTTGGCCCCTCAGAATTTTGGCTGGAGTTACACTCATGCTTCCTGTAACAATACTTACATGAGATAGCGGCCTTTGGCCTTTGGACAGATCTTTGGTAGATCTTTTGGTAGAAGGCGACTCAAATAGGGCTTCAAGCGATACCCGTTTACCTTCTTGGAGTGCTCTTTACCATTCAAGTCCATAAGCTGATAGTAACTAGAATTGAAATCCTTCTTGACTATGTATGGCCCTTGCCATCTAGTTTCAAACTTGGCATCAAAACGATTGTCATACCTTAGCACGAGCTCTCCTTCCTTGATGCCTTTGTCCTTCAGTTTCTTGTCGTGCGTTTCTTTCGCTTGTGTGGCTTTCCTCTTGTAGCACTCATATGTTGCTTCTCTTTTCCACTCAAGCTCCACTAACGTAAGGAGTCGATCCATCCATACCTCTTGATCATCTTGTGCTCCTTTGCCATGAAGTCGCATTGTTGGAATGTTGAGCTCGATAGGCTGCAAAGCCTCTTGACCATAGACCAAGTGAAATGGTGTGAACTCCGTGGCTTCCCTATATGTGGTTCGATATGCCCGCAAGGAACCATCCAAGAAGTCATCCCATAATTTTGTCTTGTTTTGCACCATCTTTCTAATGATTCCTGCAATGACACCATTAGACTTCTCCACCAAACCATTTGCCTGTGGGTAGTATGGTGTGCTATGACGATGTAGAATGTGAAGCTCTTCACAAACTTCTGTGAGCAAGCCCTTCCTAAACCCTGGACCATTATCAGAAACAATCTCCAAAGGTGTGCTAAATCTGCAACAAAGGTGATTGTACACAAACTTGCTAACTGTCCTCTCATTCACTCTTGCCACACTTTGAGCTTCCACCCACCTAGTCATATAGTCTATAGCCACTAGAATGTAGAGTTTACCATTTTTTGTCCTAGGCAGAGGACCCATAGCATCAATGCCCCACTTTTCAAAGGGTCCATTTGCAAGCACGATTTGCCTTGGACCATAAATCAATCTTCTATTCCCATTTACCTGACAATTGTGACAACTTTTACACCAATGTTGGACATCCACATGCAGACTTGGCCAAACATACCCCGCAAGAAAAATCTTCTTCACAGTTAATTCTTGGGAAAAATGACCACCACATGCCTCTTCATGCAAACCTTTTAGAATGGCTGGAATTTCCTCGATAGTTGGTACTCTTCTGCACACTTTATCCTTCCCTCTTTGATAGAGGGAGCCTTCTGGGAAGAGATACATGCTTGCCTTCTTCATGAGTCTCCTCTTCTGAGCTTTTGTGAAGTCTGGTGGAAACTCACCCTCCAAAATGTAGCCAATGATGGGAGCCAATGACTCCAATCCCTGGTACCTCGGTTGCTTCACAGCAGCCGCCACCATGACAACCTGCACTTCTCTCTCAACACATGTAACTGTTTGTTGTGCAAGTAAATCGGCATCTTCATTTTGTTTCCTCGGAATATGATATAGTTGCACTTCTTCAAACTGATTAAACATCTTACGAATGGCATGAGCTTTTGTCCTTAAGCTTTCATTCTTGCATGCCCAAATGCCTAAAATCTGTTTAACAATGAGAAGTGCATCTCCCTTTACCATGAGACGTTTTATACCGTGGCCAATGCATATTTTTAAACCATGAAGTAGTGTGTCATATTCTGCTTCATTGTTGCTAGTTGAACTTGGTAGATTGAACTTCTCTTTCATGACCACCTCTCCACTTGGGTTGAGCAACACTAGCCCTCCCCCTGCTTTTCCTGTGGCTCGACGAAAAGCTCCATCAAAGAACAAGGTAAAAGCATTAGGAATACTTTTTGGTGGTGGCAATGGTAGGGTCTTTACTTCAGGCACCTTAATCTCCTTTTCATGCACCCTATAAGTGAGAATCCCTGCCAATTGTGCACGCACACTATCTTCTACCTTGAAAGAGTATTGAAACTCTTGCAACTCCATAATCCACTTTGAGATCCTAGAAGGGAACAAATTCTCTGCGGTGAGGATTACAAAAGGTTTTGGGAGCAAGTAGGATCTAAACTTCCTTATCGCAAACATGAGAGAAAGCATCATGAGTTCTGCCTCTGTGTAGTCTCTCTCTAAAGCATTCATGACCCTACTAGCAAAGTAGATGGGTCGCATCCTGGTACTATAGGGATTTTGTTGTAGCAAAACTGCACCAATTGTTTCTTTCCCAGCACTAGAGCTAACAAAGAATGTGTACTCCCAACAAGGAGGCATGAGTGTTGGTAGCTCTGACAAAATGGCTTTAATGTTACAAAAGTACTCTTCAAGCTCATCAAACCATGCAAATTCTACTTGTTGTGTCAACTTTTGCAAAGGGTGAAGTAACTCCGAGGCTAAGTGAATGAAGCGTGACATATACTTCACCTTTTGAATGAATGAGATGACCTCCTTAAGACTCTTGGGTGATGGTAGCTCAATAAGAGCCTTTGCCTTTGAAGGATCCACTTCAATGCCTTTGTAAGAAACTTTATGACCAAGCAAGATTACTTCATCCTCACCTATATGGCACTTGTCGGGTTGAGTTGACCTCCCATGTCGTAGAGCTTCTTTAAACCTTCTTCTACCCTTTGTAGATGCAATGATTTTGAGCTATAAATGCAGAAATCATCAATGAACACCCTAATTGACTTTCCAAACAATGCTTGAAACACCATGTTCATGAAACGTTGGAATGTTGCAGGAGCATTTGTCAGACCAAATGGCATGACTCTAAAAGCATAACAACCCCAAGGAGTGATAAAGGTTGTTTTCAATTGATCCTCCAATGCAATCCCTATTTGAAAGTAACCTGAGTAACCATCGCACACAGTGTACTTCTCATGACCAGCTACCTCATTTAGTATCTCATCCTGGAATGGGAGGGGAAAGTGATCTCTTTTTGTTGCCTCATTGAGGGGACGGTAATCCACACACACCCTCCACTTGACATTTTTCTTAGGAGTGACAACAACAGGAGAGACCCACTCTGAATTCTCCACTGGATAAATGAAACCTGCTGCTAGAAGCTTTCTTACCTCCTTGAGTAGAGCCTGTTCCTTTATAACTCCTAGCTTTCGTAGCTTCTGAACTTTAGGTGTGGCCTCAGGCTTTAACTCAATCTTGTGTTGAACAACATCTACCCCACGCACGTCGGTGTAGTCTTTAGCAAAAAGCCTAGGAAACTTCCTTAGCACACATTTGAACTCCTCTCTTTCATCCTTTGTAAGTGTTGTTGATAGCATACCTTCCAGCATCCCTTCATCTTGAACACCTTCGTTCTCTTGAGGACCTACCTCCTCCAAGCCTTGACAAGAGGTCTCTTGGTTGCTTGGCTTAAACCTTACCCCCATGACTTCGATGGAAGACTCCTCTTCAGTAATGCTACCGCTACTTTCTTCTTCTGAAGTGCTATCGGTCCAACCTTCTTCCGTCTCACTTTGAGATGATTCTTCATGGAGCTCCTCTTGGCGTTGCTCCTTCATGTCAAAGACAACCTTCTTATGATTGTCATTCCTGCAAATTAATTTCCCACTCTCCCAATCCTGCAAAGCTTGCATTTTCATTAGCCATGGTCTTCCTAGGATAAATGGATAACCACTTCCCTTGGTCAACATAACATAAAAATCCACCGCTTTCTTAATGCCAAAGGCCTCTACAAAGACATTTTTACAAATGCCTACACACCTAGCCTTGCTATTGTTTGCCATGTTGACTTTGATTTCAGGTGTCTCCTGGATGTGCATGCCTAGTCTTTGCATGAGTCCCTCTGTCATGATGCAAATTTGTGCACCCCCATCCACACTACAAGAGGTTCTTCATATTAGCGACGCTCACACAGCGACGCTCGAAAAAAAATTTCCCGGCGTCGCTATGAGCGTCGCTATAAGCGTCGCTATGAGCGTCGCAAATTTCTTTGTAAATTTGCGACGCTCATAGCGACGCTTATAGCGACGCTCATAGCGACGCCGACTGGTGTAAAAAAATAACCGAGCGCGCCCAAAAACTCAGATCTCAGATCTGAGTTTTTCGGCGCCCTCAAGCAAGGAGCAGGTAACGCTCTCCCTCACTCTCTCTCTCTCTCTCTCTCTCTCTCTCTCTTTTTCTTCTCCACACACACACACACACACACACACACACACACACACACACACGAGGAGAGGAAGGAGAGCCAGGTATGCTCCTTCCCTCTCCTCATTCTCATGTTCCCTTCCCCTCTTTCTCTCTCCCTCTCTCACACACACACATACACACACACACATAGTGTTTTTGAGAGAGAGAGAGAGAGAGAGAGAGTACAAACAAAAACAAAAACGCACACTCACATACATAAACAAAGAATGCACACACACATTGAGAGAGAAAAAGAGAGAGAGAGCATGCATAAACAAAAAACGCACGCATTGAGAGAGGAAAAGAGAGAGAGAACATGCATAAACAAAAAACGCACACATTGAGAGAGGAAAAGAGAGAGAAAACATGCATACGATCCAAAAAAACGCACACACATTGAGAGAGAAAGAGAGAGAAACTAATTTAACGTCGTAGGAAACTAATTAAAATTAAAAGACCTAAAGATCTAGCCGACGAGGAGTTGAACTGAAGACCTATTATTCAAGAGGAAAATGGCATAATCAATCTATCATACTTGGCATGGGTGATAGAAAGGTTATACCATTTATCTCTTTTTATTGGCACATACATCCACACACGCGCACACACACAAGAAGAAGAGAGTTATAACGTCGTAGGAAACTATCTTAAAAGACGTTAAAGATTAGGTTATATGTAGACTTACATTAAATTAGATTTAGGTTTATTTTTAACTAGATTTACATTTATTTAAGTTAGATTTAGATTTACGTTATATGAGATTAGATTTAGGTCTCCATAGACTGCAATGCCTGCATGAAGCGGGTGAAGAAAGCCCTCAATGGAATATAGGGTATTGCTGCCTTCACTCATGGTGGGCTCCGTCGATCCAAAAGTACTGGTGAAATGTCTTCAGAAGATAGGGAAGAAGGTGGATCTTCAGGGCGGCAAGAGTCACTACATCCCCGACACAATGACCATCTAGACAACCTCTAGTCATTAGACTTACTTTAAATTAGATTTAGCTTTATTTTTAGTTAGATTTACGCTTATTTACGTTAGATCGAGTCCACGCAAGAATTACTTACGGTTTAGGGTTTAGAGTTAGACGAACAGTGAAAAGATCTACTGTGAAAAGATGTTAAGATGAAGTGAAGTGCTACAGCTAGAGAAGAGGCAAAGGGATTTTGTCCACTACATGCAGTATCATGTAGACGTACGTGGGTGTGTAGATTTCTTGTACCCACAAATATAGGTATTGACCAATAAAGACGAGATTATAACCCGGTGGTTCTGATCTCCGTGCACCTCTAGACCGAGGTGTGCGGGGATTGGACATGACTAGAGAATGTGAGGTAAAGAGAGAGAGAGAGAGAGAGAGAGAGAGAGAGAGAGAGAGAGAGAGAGAGAGAGAGAGAGATAAGACGAAGAATGCCAATAGAATATTAAATTTGTTGTCCAGGTTATAAGTTTTTTATCCTCATTATGAGTAGCGACGAGGATGTGGGACCGTCCAACCGAAACACCTATCTCTCAACGAGGGTCTTATGTCCTTGTAATCAATGCAAGCATGCTGTGCGACGGACAAGACGTGTTTCTTTGCAGCACGTTCGCAAATTTGGCGAGTTCGATCTATCTATTATAGATCGAGTTGTTGCCAATTATAACTCGTCGGACTCTGACGCTGGCCAACAAGCAGCAATCTTGCAACCCAATAGACGTGTTCGCAGGCGCTTTGGTCAACAAGCAGCATATGTGAGGCCACAAGATGTAGCCTCTGACAGCTCGGGGGATGATCATGCAGAGCACATTCCCAACGAGGCAATGTTTGAGCCCGAGATTGATGAAATGATCGAGACGATCATGGATTCAGAAAGGCTTATCTATGATGATATGAAAAGTGAAGCCGATACGTCATTGTATAATGGAGCACGTATGTCTAGATTGAAAGCACTCCTGGTTCTTCTCAACATGCAGGCAAAGTTTGGATGGAGTGACACTAGCGTCACAACGCTTTTCAGGTGATCTATTACAGTTAGTTTACTTTAATAGAACTCTAAATGTATACTGATCTGATAGATTTTTACACGATTGTATCATATTTTTATGTTGTGTAGATTGCTAAAAGAGCACATACTACCAGATGACAATGTGATGCCAGATTCCCGAGATGAAGCAAGAAAGATTTTGCGAAACTTGGGAATGGATTACAATTCTATCCACGCTTGTCCTAATGACTGCATTCTTTTCAGAGGGGAATACACAGACATGGAGAAGTGTCCGAAATGTGATTCCGAAAGATATCGAGTAGATCTCCATGGGACAAAAATTCCACAAAAGGTTTTGCGACATTTTCCTTTGCTTCCTCGCATCAAGCATTTCTTCGAATGTAAGTCCATGGCCGCCCTAGCATCATGGCATGAGGAGAATAAATCTTCGGATGGTGTGCTACGAATTCCTGCAGATTGCGCAGCCTGGAAACATATAGATGGAACATGGTCGGATTTTGCCAGGGAAGCTCGAAATTTGCGCTTAGGCCTGGCTATGGATGGCGTAAATCCATTTGGTCAAAGATCAACATCTTACAGTGTATGGCCCATTGTCATCGTCAACTACAACATTCCCCCGTGGTTGACTACGAAGAAGGGGCACCTATGGCTAAGCTTGATTGTGCCAGGGCGATATAAAGTGGGGAATATGGATGTGTATCTTCGTCCACTATTGGAAGAGCTACAACAATTGTGGATTGGCATAGAGGTGGTGGATATGAGCCGACACACAGGACGACGGAATGCTTTGATCAGAGGCATTCTAATGTGGACCATGCATGACTATCCCGGGCTAACAGAATGCTCAGGTGATCTATTGACACTCCTCACTCAGACACTGTAAATATTGTTTTTTCCCATAGTTGATCTATTATCATGTGTATACATGCAGGGCTTCAAACAAGCGGATATAGAGCATGTGTCACATGTGGACCTAGACTGAATGCACGTAGGGCACCCTCACTGAAGAAGCAAATCTACGAAGGTCATCAAGTGTATCTTCCAGAGAATCATGTGTTACGCGACGGCTTTTTGGGAAGAGAGCCACCAAGGATGTCTGCACAAGCATGGTTAGAGCAGAAGGAGATGTGCGATGACGGATTGCCTCCAGGGATGAAGAGACTATCTCTATGGTACGAGTTACCATACTGGCCCCGACTCATGATCAATCACTTGCTCGATCCAATGCACATATTCAAGAATGTGGGTAATCTACTATGGGACCATTTGACCGGCAAGAAAGATACTTTGGGAGCCAGAGTTCACCTTAGAAATGTGGATCGTATGGAGCAATATTGGCCGCAAACAGCGTCTGATGGATCGATAAAACTCCCTAAAGCACCATGGATTTTCACAAGAGCCCAAGAACGCAAAGTAAAAGAGGCCATTCGATCTTTGCGGACCCCCACTGGCGTAATGCACTCGCTCCGAACGTGTTTCACTAAAGAAGGAAAGCTTACCGGTTTGAAGTCACACGATTGGCATAAAATGTGTCAGGTACGTTCATAGTGGACTTTAATATCATTGCATAAAATGTGGACTTTAATATCATTGCTGCACATACTTTACAGTTTATTTTACCGGTTGCCATTGAGGGATGTTTGTCTCTCGACATCCGTAACACAATCTACAAACTTGCAAAGCTGGTGCAATGGATCTCACAAAAGGAGATCAACGTAGACTCCATACCATTCGCCAAACTAAATGCTGCGGAGCTTGTGTGCATGTTTGAGAAACATTTTCCTACTACAATGCTAACCATTCAGGTGCATCTTCTTGTTCACATAGTTGATGAGGTGGAAATAGCTGGCACAGTTCATTCCAGATGGATGTTCTTCTTAGAGCGTTTCATGAAAACGCTTAAGGGATATGTGCGTCAAAAGGCACGTCCGGAGGGTAGCATGGCAGAAGGTTGGTTGGTATCAGAGTCCCTAGTGTACATTGGAGAGTGGCTAGACGGATTTGATAAATCCCGGGACACGCTATGGCGAACCATAGATGATGAGCGCATATCTGGGATTGTCATGTGCAATCTCGGTGTTGAGAAGAAGATGACGGAAGATCTAGAGGCTAAAATCAACCGATTTTGCATGCTTCACAATCCAGTGATGCAAAAGTGGATTTCACAATATGAGGATGCAAAGCAAGAGCGACAAAGGGCACGAATCGAGTGGAGACGGGGAAGACGACCACCGATGCACTATCCAGCGGTTCTGGAGAGCCTACCAACCTTCATGAGCTTAAGATGGTTGCACAACCAATTGAAAAGCGCACAACAATGCGGTGACGAAGTGACTGAAGAAGAGTGGGAGTACTCTCGGGGTTGCGCGACCAAGGTAAGTTTGCAATGTACGACTAGCAAGTGACTTTATTTATAAACGTTTGAACGGCCACTCATAATCTTTGTTCGTTGTAGTATAAGTCATACACAGCAGCATGGTGTAAAGGTCGACATTTTAGGGTGGAACGAATCGACAAAAAGCGTTTTACTCAAGATTGTGGAATCATGGCAAAATTTGAACAGTCTAGTCGACGACGTTCCTCTGATGCAGATCCTGTGGTGGCGGAACTCACTTACTTCGGCACGCTGCAAGAGATTTTGAGGATCGATTACAGAGGATTTTTTGTCGACTTGTTCGACGTGCAATGGTTCAAGATAATCATGGAGGGTCGCAACGCTACTGTGCGTAGAGGAGAGTCTGGTTTTCTTGAGGTGGATTCTACTAAGAAATGGACTGACCTAAGAGACACTTTCGTACTACCCGAGCATTGTGAACAAGTAAGTATGTAAATAGTTAACATCCCCCTTTTACAAGTTATGTGCTTGAAAGCTCTCATGTAAGTTATGTGGCTCTGGCAGGTAGTATTTCATCCTACAAAGTCTACATCAAACTGGTGGTACGTCATAGAGGTAGCCCCTCGTAGTGCAAGGACGTATGAAGGCTACCATGTGCCAATCACAACGACATCAATGGAGGAGATCAGAGAAGATGCTCAATCAGAAGCCGCTGCGGTGGTGCCAGACGAGCATCAAGATGCTACTACTCTATATGGGGTGCATGCAGAGGAGCTACAAAATGAAACAGAGGATATGTGTTTAAACGGAGAGCTCTATATAGATATAGGAAGTTATGCTGAGTTATGCGAGGATGAGAGAGAGATCTCTTAAAGCCACAAATATTGTATTTGAACAATTTTGATCCGTGTTGTAAAAGCTCTGGCTCTCTAAGTACCTTCCATGGTGTATAACGCTCTTTTCTACTCGCGCTCACATCTTTTGATTGAAAATTCTGAGTTTTCGACTTGCCTCTTCTATCACTCGATTCATTGCGTCATTGTATTTATATGCGTCATTACGTCATTGTATTTAATGGTCTTTGCGTCATTGTCTACTCTATTCATTCAATATTAAGTTTAAATATTCGTGTGTTTAATGCAGGTATGGATGATGAGGAGTTTCTTTCTTCTTTGTCACCGCAGCAGAGACAGTGGTACGTGGAGCGTCATCGCTCTGGCGCATCATCGCGCGTTCCTACACCATCCGCATCTCCCTCTCTTTCGGAGCATTCGGCGCGCTCCGAAGCTTCGACGTCGACGAGACGAGCTTCACACTCGTCTAGACATCGGCGCTCTAGTGGTGGCGGTGGCGGTTGTTGTGGGGATTCCGCCACCGATGCCTCCACACCGCCTCGTGTTCGACGAGGCTCTTTACCCTCCCCTTCTTTGCCCGCCCCCACACCAGCCACAGCATCGCCATCTACGCCAGGTTTTGCACGGCTGACTGTTCCTAGAAGCTACACACCTCTACCTACTCCGCCAGGAGCCACCCCACTCGACACTCCTCGCTTCGGGGCCCAGACGCCGGTGGAGACACCTGACGTCCGTACCCCCATCGACACGCCGCTAGAGACCCCTGCCGGGACACCAAGGTTCACGCGTCACCGGCCAGAGGGCTTGCCTTACTCCGTCGACATCAGCGGCGGCATCATCATGGATGATGACGGCAAGAAGGTGATCTCGCGCATGCGTGGTCTTTGCTCTCAGCTGTTTAGACACTATATACTAAACAAATGGAGTGAAGTACCAAGTGATTTAAAAAACAGAGTCATCAGCATACTTCATGATGAGTTTCCCGTTCCAACACGGGATCAGCGCTTCAATGAAGACCTGATGAAGATTCGAATGCGCGAATACTGCAAACACAAGCGTTCCGAAGTGCAAAAAGCAATCAAGAATGGGTGGAATAGGCCAGATTGGCTGGCCAAAGAAGATTGGAAGAATGCGAAGAAAGCAGCGCGCGAGAATCCCGACAAGTGGAAGCAACAAAAGGATGCAGCCAGAGCGCGAGTAGAGGCAGGGAGCTCGCACCACTTGGGGAGCGGTGGATGGGCATCATTTGAGGCCGATTTTGTAAGTCTTTTCACATTGCTCTTTATGCATGTTCGATAGTTTAGGGTTTATGAGTTTTTTAGTTCTAACATAATGAGATCTTTGTATGTTTTGACAGTGGTCAATGACAGGACGTGATCCCACACCGTACGAGCGCGAGTACGCAGGCAGGAAGGGCTTAAACGCCCTGATGGACATTCTCAGTTCTCGCGGCGGCATGGTTAGTATTAGGGTTTACTCTTTTTTATTTTTTGTATTGTTTTATAAATGTCGTTATATGTTTATACTTACTGAAAGCTGTCTTATTGTCTTTTTTTGCAGAATCCGACAGATACGCCGCTTGGACGCGATGAGACGTCTGACTAGACGACGTCAGTTTAGCCGTAGCTAGATAGCATTAGTTTAGGGTTTCTCATAGCTTATGTATCATGAGACGGATTTTATACGTCTTTTTGAACCATGTATATTATTACATTTGTCACCGCAGTTTCTTTTGCCAATCAATTCTTTATGCCTATGATGTTGTACAATTGTCATTATTACATTTGCCAATCAATTCATTTTGCCTATGATGTGTACAATTGTCAATTTTGCAAACAATGCGTCTTGTGGGTGACTATTTTGGGTCTATTATCTACCTTTGTATTTTTTTTAAAAAGTGAATCAAGTACAATATGGTTGATGGGTTGAATGCCCTGCCACCAAAAAAATATTCTCTCGGGCGTCGCTATAAGCGTCGCTATTTATGGCTCTGTAGCGTCGCTATGAGCGTCGCTATGAGCGTCGCTATAGTCTTCTGGGTAAACGTCGCTATAAGCGTCGCTATAGGCGTCGCTATATGCGTCGCTATATAGCGACGCATATAGCGACGCCTATAGCGACGCTTATAGCGACGCTCTCGTAGCGACGCTCGTAGCGACGCTTTTAGCGACGCCGGGGGTTATAAAAACCCAATGTATTTCTGTCGCTAACAGCGTCACAAGAGCACACAACCTCTTGTAGTGCCACTAGACCTTTCCTAACCAATCTTCCTTTGATGTAACAGTCTAGCACCTGTGTAATGTCCTCATTCATTTTAGCTTGTGCAAGTTTTACAACAGGCACACTCTCTTTTACCTTTCTCCTCGTGCTAACTGCCCTTGTTAAATCCCTCCTAACTTGTGGACATAATGCAAGAAATTGAGGCCATGAAATATCAGGACCCTTACCTCTCATGTCTTCCAACAAGTTGTACGGAGCCATACCATGTCCAAGAGGGAAGTCTTGGAGGTTGATACGACGTCGAGTCCTCTTGTTTTCCTTGGTTTCCTTTGCCTTCTTGCCTTGTCCATGGTCACTCTGTGATGTGACTCCTTCTTTCTCTTTACCTTTTCCTCGGCCACGCTTAATGCCATTGGCTTCCATGTCAACCTCGTTTGAATTTGTCACCTCTACCACATGCACATTTGGATCTGGCAAAGGTGGAACTCCTTCTACCCCTGGTGGAGGTGGTCTTGGTCCAGTTGGCCTTTGTAGAAGCCTTTGTTGTTGACCAGCTCCTTCTCCTGCATTCATCACTGGGTAATTCAAGTTAGGTCTCCCTGGCTCTCCACGGGGCCAAGGACAATTATACATCCCATGTCCAGACTCACCGCAATTCCAACATTGCAAGACTCTCCTAGTTCGTGGCTCTCTCTCTTCTGACTTCTTTGCTTGTCCCTTTGGACCTACAGCTTGTGCAAGGTGAATTGACAGGCTGCTTAAAGATTCATTTAACTTCTCAATCACTTCAACCGTTACCTCAGGAAGCTCCCTAGATGTTGATGCTTGTGACTTACCTTTGGGTCTAAGACCTTCTATTGGAACCTCTCCCCTTAAGCACTTGAGTTTCCTATACTTCTCAGCAGCCCTAGTTTCAGCTGCATCAAAAGTAGCAGGTGCACCCGCCTCAACTTTTACCTTAAGGTCAGGAAAGAGTCCGGCTATGAACCTCTCCTTCTTTAAAAATTTTGCACCATCACCAGGGTTAGCAACATTTCGTATCCATAGAGCCCAAAGACGTACAAACTCTTGCTTGTACAAGTAGTAGTCATCTAAGTCTTTTTGCTTATGAGAAACAATGTCTTGCCATAGTTTTTGAGTGTTTTGGGGATCAAAGAAGTATCTCTTAAAACGATTCAAAACTTCTGTGTAATTCCCCTTAACTTCCTCGGGCAAAGATTCAAACCAAGTACTAGCATCTTTCCTAAGGACCACCTCAAACATTTCTACACGTTCTTGATCGGTTACTATCCTCTTGATACGGCAAGACATCTTGAAATTCGCTAGAAATAATTCTGCATCCTCTCCAGGCTCTCCAAAGAAAAGAGGATATCCAGACATTTGGCGTTGGCTCTCCATTGAATTGATTTCAAAGTGACGCGTTTTTGCTTTTTCTTTCTTTAAAAGATTTACACAATAATATTTTCTAAATTGCACTCTTTCTACAACAAAATAAAAATATTCACATCAAATGACCTATGATAATCAATAAGAGGTAGAATGACAGGGTTTGGTGATGCGAGAATTTCTCCTACTCTTTGGGCACCAAACATGAATACCATACGTTATTGAAAATGGATTTTTCTACTAATTGCAATTTTTACTCTAATGTGTGGAGTGAAATGAAAGGGAAAAACCTGTATTCCTGGGCCATTATCCATGGTCTATGCATGACCTAATTCTTAAAACAAAACAAAAATATAGACGTCCAAACGAAGGTCGTACCTAATGAGAGGCAAAATAAAAGGATTTACTGATGCGTTTATCTCTACCAACCTAAGAGGACCTAAAATTATACGAATTACTCGCTGAAATTGCAACTTAGTACTAACAATTATGTGTACCTTTTTCCTTGCAATGGGAATGAAGGGATCATACAAATTCTCGTGATTCATGCAAGCTACTTGATTATACTAAAGGTTGAGCCTTCACAAAACATACACAAGCCGTTCCTCCGTGGAGGCACCAAAATTGAGGCGGTCCGGGGCAGGCAACAAGAAGAGCAACCTCTAGACACCCTTCAAGGCTCCCGTGCTGCTCAATGGGGCTGGGGCACAACACAACACAAACCAAAACAACAAACCCACAGCCAAATCCCAACTACACAAGGGGCACCACCTAGTTTCAGAGCGAACTAGGACGCAAAAGAGGAGAATCGTTAGAGCAACCCACAAACAAGCAATGAATTTACACTAGCCCTAACGCCAATGGAACACTCTCACACACTAAAATACGAGAGAGAGAGAGAGAGAGAGAGAGAGAAGGAGAGATGGTGTACAACTTAGCTTCAACTTTATATTTTGCACAAAAAAGGAACTTAGAGCTTACGGAATCAAGTGACAAGATTTGGTTATAGTATCACTAGCACATTGTCTTAGGGTTATGGGAGCCCTCTCACCATCCACCCTCTTACAATGGTAGCCAAACAATAGCCAATGAATCACAAGCAACAAAACAATAACCTTCAATGAAACAAGTCACCTTATGAAGCTGAATGAGTTTGCCAAGCCAAATTGGAGGAGAAGCGTGAGCCTTTGGACATGAATTGCACCCAAAACTACCAATTCATTGATGTTGGGGTAGATACAACAATGGTAGGAAGAATATCTTCTACTCGCACTCACTCAAACTAGCTCAAGCTTTTCTATGCACCAAGGTGATGGTGTATAGAAAGCTTACTCTCTCTTTACAACCAAGATAGAACTGGCGTGTGGTACGCTCAATCTAGTGTGCAATGGTATAGTGATATCTTTTACAAGGAGGAATGGGTTCTATTTATAGGTTTTAGAAGCCTTGATTAGGATTAAGCCTAATCAATTTTATTAGGAAAGATCAAGGATTATGAATTTTTATGAATTTCAAATGATAATGGGGTCTCTCTTTTCTCTTGAGTCACATGGATGTGGGCTCAAGTAAGAGAATTATTGATGTGGTGAAATGAGAGAAACTTCCATGGGAGTGAGTGAATTTGGTTTACTTGTGCGGTTGCCTACTCCATATGTTGATAGTGTGGGTGCATTTTTACAAGAGAAGTTAGTTGTTAGTGGTAATAATCACTAGAATTGTTAGTGATACATTTACAATGGGTAGGATGAGTTGATTTGATGAAGGAAGAGGGGTGAATTAAAAGAGAATCATTGAGATGGTGAAGCTTTGAAGAAGCTTGAACTCACCCTTGTGTAGATTGTGGAAAAAATGACCGCTGGTCTTCTTCTTCGTCTTCGCTTCTTTACGCCGCCGCCACGGTTGACCACCACGATGAAAAGAGGATTTGTTGATGAAAAATCCTCAATTTGCAGAAGTTATCATGGTTAAGATGCTGAATTTTAGATATTTTTAGGAGAGGTAAATGAAATTGTAACATGGAAGCAATAGAGAGAGACATGGAGAGGGTGTATGTATGTAGAGGTTCATAATAGAACTATAGGGATGAGAGAGAAGGGTAATGGTGAAGAGGGTGGGAGAAGCCATGGAAATTGCAGGGTTGAGTGAGGGAAGGAGAGGGAGGGATGTGTAAGAGTGAGTAGGTGTGTGGAAGGGTGAGAGAAGACTAAGGGCTACTTGTGAGAAAAGTGGGCAGACTGGGGTCCACTCAAAAAATCATAGCTCACCGCTGGTAGCTCCAAAAATCATGAAAACATTTGAGGTGATTATTCAAAGCGTGGGCTACATTTTTTCTTTTGACTACCGCTCCAAATTCGGAGTGGAGATAGGTGCCAAAATTCTCACCAAAAAGCCTGTTTTTATGCCTTCAAAAGTCTTTTAGTGGCCCCCTCCTTTGTTGAATTTGTACAATGCATCCAAGAGTGAGCCCCTCCTTTGTCATATTATAATACAAAGCATCCAAGTTGCCCTTGACCCATGCATGGAGGAGGATTATTGGTGAATAAAGAAATATATACATGGTGGGACTAGTGTATGGACTATTCATGGACTTTAGCTCAATGAGCACATGGTGTTAGAATAATGAGTAAAAATAATAATAAAAATATGGAGGAGTTATGGATATGGAAAGATATTGGAATCATATGATATGGTCCCTCCTTGAATTATTTTGGGTGAAAGAGGAAAAGGTATGCAAGTAAATAATATAATAAACGTAACCAATGAGTAGAAATCAATTTTTTGTTTTCACGAGGGTGAGGGTGAAAATGTGGGAGTGATTTGTATAAAGGAAAAATATGAGGTTAGAGTATGTACATATTGGCAAAAAATATAATTATGGTGTAAGAGGATGAAAGAAGGTGTACATAGGTTTAATAAAACACACACCTAAGTAGAAATATTTAAATAAAATACCAAAATAATTATAAAAGATCCCTATATTTAGGCCATATATACAATGAAATATTTACACACAAAGAGGCCATAATATACTTTTATTTTTATTTATTTTTGGCTCAACTAACCCAGTGACTAGCTAGCTGAGGGTTTTTAAGAAGATATGGGAAAAGCCCCCTAACTCACACACGCCTATGTAAAGTGAAATGGTAGGATAGCCATAGCGTTTGGGTGAATTTGGTAGGGTAGAGTAACTTACTATGGAAATTATGGAGAGCCGAAAAACGGCTATCACTATGTGGACAAAGAGGACTTCTTTATCTCTCCTCTCAAGCATGAGGATGTAATCCTAGGGGCACCATGGTTTGACTCCCTGGCTGCCAATGTTAAATTTTTTGAAAGGAGAATCTCCTTTAAGTTTAGGGAAAAAGACATGTATATAGATGCTAAGGAAATGGGTAACACTATCCCCATTGTACATACACCAGCTTTCAACAAGTCAATAAAGAGCTCTATTTCGTGTACATGATTTTTGTTAAAGATTCTCAAAATGAACCTAATGCTTTAGCAAAAGAAAATAAAAGCAACCAAAAGGAATTAGAGTTATCCAATTTTCTCAAGGGGTTTCAAGATGTCTTTATTGACGACATCCCTTGTGAGTTATCGCCTAAACGAGGTAATGATGACCATGCAATTGAACTTCTTCCAGGAAGTTCACCGCCTAACAAACCTCCTTATAGAGTTTCTCAAGCTCAACAAGAGGAGATTATGCAGCAAGTGCATGAGTTAGTTGAGAAGGGCATGGTTAGGCCTAGCTCATCTCCATTTTGCTCACCTGTGCTATTAGTGCAAAATAAAGACGGCACATATCGAATGTGTGTCGACTATAGAGCACTAAATAGGATCACTATCAAGAATAGGTTTCCCGTTCCACGGGTAGAAGACCTATTTGATAAGCTACAAGGATCGACCTACTTCAGTAGGATTGACCTAAAAAGTGGCTATCATCAAATAAGGATAGTTGATCAAGACATTGTAAAGACCGCATTTCGCACCACATTTGGTCTTTACGAATACATTGTCATTCCTTTTGGCTTGACCAATGCACCAGCCACATTCAACCGCTTGATGGAGAAGCTGTTCAGGCCTCATCGAACCTTCACTGGAGTGTTCTTTGATGATATTATCATCTACTCTAATTCATTAGACGAACACAAGCAACACCTCCAGGTAATATTTCAAGTTTTAAGAGAGAATAAACTTTATGTTAATCGAAAGAAAAGTGAATTTTTCTTGCAAGAGATTCAGTATTTAGGTCACATTATCTCTCAAGATGGCATCCAAATGGATCCATCAAAGTTAGAGGTAATAAAAGGATGGCCTAAACCAAGGAATCTTCATGAACTAAGAAGCTTTATGGGTATGTGTGCATACTATGGACGCTTCATATAAAAGTTCTCACAAATTGTGGGACCATTACATGACCTAACAAAGAAAAGCGTTAGGTATACATGGTCTGCTAAGGAGAACAATGCTTTCGAAAATCTTAAAGAAAATCTTATCTCTCAACCTGTGCTTACACTACCGGATCTCTCAAAACCATTTGAGGTCCAATGTGATGCTTGTGGTGATTGCCTTGGAGCTGTTTTGCTCCAAGAAGGGCACGCCATAGGCTATGAAAGTCGAAGGCTCGACCCTGTTGAGCAAGCTCTAGGCATATATGAAAAGGAACTCCTTGCAGTTCTACATGCCTTAGACTCATGGAAGCACTATTTATTCGGGACTCCTTTCATTCTGCAAACGGATCACCAAAGTCTTTAGTACTTCATGACACAGACCAAGCTCTCCGACAAAAAAATGAGGTGGGCAAATTTCCTTTTGCAATTTCATTTTCATATTGCTCACATTGCTGGCAAGCATAATCAAGTAGCTAATGCACTTTCAAGACGACCGAGAGTGAATGCGGTTTCCATAGCAACTCACAATGATCTATCTTCAATGATAGATGAGTATGCTATTGATCCCGATTTTAGAGATGTGATTTCAGCCCTTGCATTAGGGAAGAAAGATGAACCATTTACTTTACAAGATGGTTATCTTCTCTATGGCAATAGACTATGTGTTACTAACTCACTACGTGAGAAAGTAATGTATGAATCTCATGCTCCACCTTATGTGGGGCATAGAGGGATTCAATCTACCTTAAAGGGAATTGAAACATATTTCTATTGGCCTACCATGAAAGCGAACATACAAGAGTATGTTTCTAAATGTGTGGTATGCCAAAAGACAAAATTTGATAGAGGGAAGCAACTTGGATTGCTTCAACCCTTGCCAATCCCTAATTCACCATGGGAGAGCATATCCATGGATTTTATCTTTGGATTGCCTAAGTCTATCCATGGGAATATGGGAATATGGATGATAGTAGACAGGTTCAGTAAACAAGCTCATTTTATACCTGTCAAAAAGACTATCAAAGCCCATCAAATGGCAACCCTCTTCATTTCACAAATTTTCAAGTACCATGGCTTGCCAATGTCCATAGTGTCGGATAGAGATCCTAGAATGACCAATAATTTCTGTAAGGGTCTCTTTGAGAATTTAGGGACAAGGCTAAACTTCTCTTCGGCCTATCATCCACAAACGGATGGCCAAAGTGAAATAGCTAACCTAACAATTCTCGATCTACTAAAAGCCTATGTAACGGAAGTAGATCAAAGATCCCAATGGGAGAAGTACTTACCCTTAGTGGAGTATGCTTACAATAACATTGTACATACTTCCACGGGAAAAGCACCTTCCAAGGTAATTGAGGGAAGATCAAAAAGTCCCTTGCTACTTAAGGTACATGGGAAGATCTTCGATGCAGATGAGTATAGCCGAGACCTACAAGAATCTTTTCAAAAGATTAAGGATGCTATCTCTATCTCACAGCAAAGGCAAAATGCTGCTGACAAGCACAGAAGAGCCCAAGCCTTTAAAGAAAATGATTGGATCTTATTAAAGTTTCCCAAGGCTCCATTAAGGCACACGACGGGCAACAATCCTACGGGCCACCAAAAGTACTATGCTAAACTAGCAAAAAGGTACTATGGTCCCTTCCAAATTCTTAGGCCAATCAATGAGATGGCCTATCAACTCAAGTTTCCCAATCATTGGCTCATACACAATGCTTTCCATGTGAGCCTATTAAAGCCTTACAAAGGAGAGGCACCTCAAGAACTAACTACTGAATACCCACCGGAGATTGAGGACCAAGAAGAGGTGCTGCAGCCCGAGTCCATTCTCCGACATGAAGACAAGGTACTAAGAGGCGATAAGACTATCCGACGATATATTATTAAGTTTAAGAATTATCCTTTTGAAGATGCTAGATGGATGCAAGGCATGCAATTAAAGGATAGCCTAAACCTTGTCAGTGCTTACAATGCTTCTCAAGAGTAAGCAAATGTACAAAATCTTAAAAATGAACAAATTTCTCATCTTATAAGACTCTCTTTTTCTTTATTGTTCACAAAAATGAAGTAGTATGCATGCTTAGATCAAGTTTGCGGAGACGACGTCTCCCAAACACCAAGTAGAGCTTGTCACTCTACTATGGAAGATTGATAGGACTAATGTGCAGGCATGCTTGCGGAAGCCTCAGGCTCTCAAGCACCAAATGGACTAGTCATCCATTGTGGAATGATGTCGTAGGGTAACTTAGGGATCCTCTACCTGCTAAGAAAAGGACTCATGAATATGCTTTATCTTCTCTACACCATAGTCGAGGAGGACTATGATTTCAAGAGAGAGGTAATGTCATAATAATCAATATCTAATTCTCCTAAATGATTTTCTCATGTTAAACTGATCATTTAATATGGGGAAGTGCCAGGGGAGAAAAAGCTAGAATATTGGTTAAGCTAGCCGATCGGCCACAGTAGGGATCCAAAGGAGGGAAAATAGGGATTCAAAGGGGGGGCCATCTGCAAAAGATCCATGTGCAACAATGGGCTAAAAAGTCCCTAAGGTTCAGCCCATTAAGACTTCCAAAATGCTAAGGTACCAAAATTCAAAGGTTGTGTCCAAAGGTCAACCATGGGGGAATTGGATGCCTTTTGTGTGTCAAAAAAGTCTTTACAAATCCCTACTTAGGAGGGGGCGAGCCTTGCTTGTAGGGGATGAGAGAGAAAGTCACATACACACACACACACACAAGCTCCCTTTACACAAAGGGAATGAGGGACACATGTCAGCTCCCTAGCCCAGATGCCCACAAGGTGTACCAATTACAATCGGATGGCCTTGGAGGTGGACCAATGAGAATTAGACTAGAGTAAATCTAGTTTAACTAATTTAAAAACACTTAATAAAAGAACCAATGAGAATTAAGTCCTCTAGAAGACTATTGGACAGTCTCCCAAGGGGTCCAATGAGCATTCAGCATCCCAATGGCTTGCCTGATTCCTATTGGCCAGGAGGCAAAGGGGTCCAATGAGAGTTTAGTTGAATTATTAAATTACCTAAAGCTCTCACAAAAGGGGAAAGGGGGACACATGTCAGAAGGCTATCACTTATACTGCTTAATTACCATTGGCTAGGCCTGGGGAGGTCCAATGAGGGTAGAGCATGAGCAAATAGCAAGAGGGGTCGACCAAGAGAGAGAGGGGGCTGATTTTTGCAAGGCATTATCACACACACACTCACACAATCTCATGTGTGAAGAAAAGAACACTCTCTCTCCTTCTCAAGCTTTAATGGAAAGCTTACCACCTACTCCAAGCTTGTGAGAAGGGAGGCCTACACCAACAACTCTTGGCTTTGTGATGCAAATCCAACCAAGAGCCAAGCTTCAATGCATGCTCATCTCCTCTACCATGCTAATTACTAAGCTAAGCTATGCTAATATGAGAGATTATGTTAGGAGATGTACATCTTTCTCATAAGAATACTCCTTCTTCTTCTCAATCTACTCTCATACCCTGCTAGCTCTCACCATCTTCGAAGGTGTGTGAGGTCTTGGGTCTGAGACCGGGGATAATTGATGTTGTGTTTGCTAAGTGTTTTGCTTAGTGCATGAAGCTTTCATCTTCATTGCACTAGCTAGTCTTGAAGGAACACAAAGAATTGTATTGTACAATGTCTCTCTTGATGGGAGAAACCATAATACAAAGCCTTTTGGAGGGGGGACCGGCCTCTAAACCCAAACCAATGGGCCTACCCTCACAAAATGTTCGTAAAGAGGTACGCACACTACTTGGGGCACCACCTTCTTTTGGGAGTGGAGAAGGAAACCAATCAAAAAAACAATTGCACTCACCCACTCAAGCAACACACTTTGAAAACCCCCTTACTCTATATACACTTTGGACACTTGAACACCATCAACGATTATGCAACCCAATGCCGTGCATCAAAATGAAATATGCAATTTGTGGAATAGCATTCACCTTCTCCCATAAGAATACCCATAATACATCCAAACTCTTCCTCTCTCAAGCACTAACACCATATTAGAGAGCTTGAGACTTTACAACCAATTTGTGAATCACCAATGTTTTGAAGATTTTTCCATATGGACAAATATCAAACTATTTTTAAAGACCAAAGCCTTCCACAAGGTAGTACTTGAAAAGATCTTCCAAGCCATGCTCTCAAAACCTTGGCTAAGATTTGACCATGTGGTCACATCTCAAGCTCTTGTTAAAAGTGGGAATTGGAAAATTCCCAAATTCACTAATATGGTGTTCACTCATCAAAAAATCATGCGCACAAGACTTGCCTCTCAAACACACAAGAGAATCACTTACATCAAACTAGCACACTTTGCATAGAGAGCTCATCTCCATCTATGCAATGCCGTGACACAAATAAAATCACCATGAGAGGTAGCCACATGCATATGTAATGAAGCAAAAGAGAGTTGGAGTGAGAAATTTCTTTAGACCAATTGAATAAGTGTGGAGAAACAAACCAATGGTAAATTGAGAATAGAACACTTACTTGATTTCTCGCACACCTTTTAAGGGGAGGACAGACGCTGGCTAACCATCACGAATTGCGACACTTGAAAGTTTTGAAGATGATTTCATGATCATTAACATAACCATGAGAGAGATCATGATGTATTTACAAGTTATTGAGGTGCTACAAATGATTTATTGGGTTGATGGAGTAAGAGATTGTAGAATGGAAAGAGTGGAGAATAGAGTTTGCACTTCCTCCAAAGAGGAGGGTTAGGAGGGAGGATGTGAAAGAGGGAGAGTTGGGGTTTTCTCTACTATTGATCAAGAAACAAAATGAACTTGAAAATATAGGTGTGTGTCCTTGAGTCTCTCCAAGGGGGGCTATTTATAGTTGTGTAGGAGTGGGATTATGCTACACTTAATTAGAGTAAGTGATTAGACCTAATTAAGTGTCTTTTGATCACTCATTGAATATTGGACATAAAAGGGACTATTTATTCACCAAAAATATCATTTTAGACCGTGAAGGCTCCATAGGGGTGCATAATGTAGGTGGGCCCCACCATGAGGCCCTACGGGTGGCTCCTGCGGGGTATCTCAACTTGTCTGTCTTGGCATTTAGAAAGCATCTTTAGGTTGGTCCCATCACATGCAAGTGACCTTGAACACTCATTGCTCTTTTAGAAGATGAGTAGGGGAAAAATAAGATCTCACCCTCTTGATTTACTTGATTTACAGTTCCCTTTTGCTGCGAATCTGACAGATTTACACTATTTTGACCATAACTTTTTACCTGTAGCTCGGAATGACATGCTTCAAAGGCAAAATTGACCTTCTCAACATGTTTGATATGAATTTGGACTATTCTTCACGCCCATGCACCAAGGAATTCGGTTTGGAAGGTCCACACTAGGCTAGGGAACCTTTTGCTTCCAAGTCTTCTTGTATGGGCCCTTTGCTTGTATGCATCCAAGGGGAATCATGCTTTTTCAAAAGGCTATGATGCTTAAACAAATAGAGGAGGGCCCAATATTATTTGCTTGTGAAAAGAATATACAATTGGAGTCTTTTTGAAAGGAGAGAAACTATATGTATATTCTTAAGAGATATTGGGCCACCTATGGAGGGGGCATAGAAGACTTGTAGAGAGGGACCATAATCTTTGGTAAAGACAAGTGGAGAGTTGATTTCCATGGGAATTTATCTATATGGGGTGGAAGATGGATATATTATTTTTCTACTACTAATTCACAAGAGGTAAGAAAGTTTGGGGGTATATAGTTGGTTATTGTATGCTTATTCTATTTACAAAGCAAAAAAGAAAAGGGTGGTAATATAAATATATGACTAAGGTGACATTTTTGGGAAGAGTATAATGTATGTGTCGCCACAAAGGTTAAACGAAGAGGGGGAATTTACTTAGATAACTTAATAGCGTAGAAAAATATATACACATATGAGGAAGAGGACGTTGAGTAGGCTGAAAAATGTTGCAAAAAGATGGTTACCATTTTATGCCACTCATATTAGCCCTCCCCCAAGCCTAGAGATATTCATATCTTTAGGAGGACGGTGTTGCTTCTTTTTCTTCTTTTTTTTACCTTTTTTTTGTCATTTTTCCTTTTCCACTTTTTTTTTTCAATAGGAGGAGTGTCATGCACTCTTTTACTCCATTAGACCTGCTTTTCATTACCTCAATCCCATAAATCGGAGATGGGAGGGTTGCCTTGGGTATGTTCAGATTCCAAGGCTGGTTCTTCTTTGCACATCAAAGCTTTAAAAATAGGTGGAGCATTTGCCAAGCCGAAGGGAGCCATGTCAATTTGGAGCTTAGACGATGTAGGCAGATGACTGCCTATCAACGGATTGATACGTTGAAAGTAGGGCTTTAATCTCCATCCATTGACTCTGGTCTTGTGGAGTTTTCCTGATAAATCTGCTAATCTGTAACTACCATTCCCAAACTTTGTTTTTATCATGAAAGGTCCCTCCCATCTTTGCAAAAACTTTTTTCAAGTCGAGTATCAAGTCGGTTATCATAGCGAAGAACCAACATACCTTCCTTCAATCCTTTCCCCTTGAGCTTCTTGTTGATTTTATCCCTTTGGCTTGTCGCTTTGGTGATGTAGTGATCAATGGACTCTTCTCTATCTAGCTCAAGTCGTTGGAGATCTAAGATCCTTTCATGTAGAACCTCTTTTGGTTTTTTTTGCCACTCTTGCAAGAACGCGCAAGCTTGAGAGCTCTACCTCAATGGGGAGAAGTGCCTCCTGTCCATAAACTAGATGAAAAGGGATGAATTGGGTAGATACCTTGAAAGATGTCCTATACGCCCAAAGAGCAGCCGTCAAATGGCGATCCCAATCATTAGGCCGGTCCACAACCTGCTTAGAAATGATCTTACATATCATTCCATTCACTTTTTCCACCAATCCATTGCATTGAGGATAGTAGGGTGTGGAATGCAGGTGTTTCACTTTTAACCTCCTCAAGAGATCATTCAGAAGGTCAGCCCTAAAACCCGGGCCTCGATCTGATAAGATTTCTAGGGGTGTTCCAAACCTACTACAAATATGATCAAAAATAAACTTTGATACCTCTTCAGCTGTGATTCGGGTTGTGCTTGTTGCTTCCGCCCATCGTGTCATGTAGTCAACACCCATGATGATGAAAACCTTCCCTGTAGAAGTACGAGGTAGGGGACCTATTGCATCCACACCCCACTTTTCAAAAGGGCCATAAGATATTATTGGGACTCGAGGCTCATATGTTAGTCGTCTATCCCCAGCAATTTGGCATGGCTTACATGCCTTACACCAATATTGGACATCACGATGTAAGCTCGGCCAAATAAACCCTGCTTGTAAAATCTTCCTACTTGTAATATCTTGAGAAAAGTGACCACCACAGACATCATCATGACATGAAAGAAGAATTTTCTCTATCTCTTGCACACCTGGTACTCTCCTCAAGACCAAATCTTTCCCTTTGTGATATAAATCATCCCCGATCAACTGGTAAGGTGTGGCCTTCTTAACTAGTCTATGTCTTTGCACCTTGTCTAAGTGTTTGGGACACTCACCTGCTTGTAGAAAGAAGATAATGTCTTTTAGCTCCTCTTGACCTTGATATTTGGGTTCATATAGTTTCACACCTCCTACCGCCATTTGAAGCTTTTCATTTGCGAGTAAGTCTGCTTCCTTGTTATGAGTTCTCACAATGTGTTGTACCTGTGTTGCTTTAAAACCCTTCATCAAAGCTCTTACACTACTAAGCCACTCAAACAATGTACGATTCTTGCACCTCCAAGTCCCTTGGATTTGCCTGACCACTAGCAAAGAATCACCTTTTATAATAAGTCTTTGTATGCCTAATTCTTTGCATTCTTCTAACCCAAGGGTTAGAGCAGCATACTCAGCCTCATTGTTAGAGTGAACACTGGGTAGAGTGATACCTTTTCTAACCATTACCTCCTTTTGTGGGTTCAAAATGATGATTCCCCCTGCTGCTTTGTCTTGTTGGCGTTGATAAGCTCCGTCAAAGCATAAAGTATGGGCATTATCAATCTCCTTCACTTTGAACTGTTTTGAGCCTTCCTCTCTTTGTAGTCGTGATCCTTCCCTTTCTCTCACTTTGTAGGTGAGAATGTCTGCAAGTCCTGCTCTTGTGCTATCTTCTACAAGGAAAGTGTATTCAAATTCTTGGAGTTCAAGCACCCACTTTGCTATTCTAGATGAGAGGCTCATGTGTTGTACTACATATGGTAGATTGTGCTCTAAGGTGAGAAAAACAAATGGCACAGGGAGAAGATACGATCGAAACTTCCTTACCGCAAACAAGATTGCAAAGACCACTTTCTCCATTTCAGTGTATCCCTTCTCGGCCGGAGTCATCACCTTGCTTGCAAAATAGATCGGCCTCATGTATGATGTTTTAGGATCTTTTTGCATCAAAACAACACCAATTGCTTCGAAACCTACACTTGGAGTGACATAGTAGGTCTCCTTTGGATCTGGTGGCATTAGGATTGGGAGAGAGCTAAGAATGCCCTTCACTTCCTCAAAACATTTTGCATGTTCCCTCCCCCATTCAAATGTAGATTGGCTTGCCAACCTATGCAAAGGGGCGATGGCTTCTGCTAGGAGATGGATGAAGCGAGACATGTACCTCACTTTGTGGTTGAAGGTCATTAGCTCCTTAGTTGTTGTTGGTGGAGATAATGACAAAAGGGCCTCTACTTTAGAGGGATCCACTTGAATTCCTTGTGAAGAAACCACATGGCCTAGCAAAACCACCTGAGATTCACCGATATGACACTTCTCTGGGTTGAGTTGTCCCCAAATTGATGGAGCCTCTTAAGCCCCTCTTCAACCTTTTGGCAATGAAGTGATCTACAACTATAAATACAGAAATCATCCATAAAGACTCTTATAGATTTTCCAAAGAATGGCTGAAATACAAATATTGTGAATCTCATGAAGGTGCTAGGAGCATTGGTGAGCCCAAAAGGCATTACTCTGAATGCAAAACATCCCCAAGGTGTGATGAAGGTGGTTTTTGGTTGGTCCTCTTCTGCTATTCTAATTTGAAAATATCCTGAATACCCATCACACACAGTGTAGCATTCGTGACCTGCTACTTCATTCAAAATTTCATCTTGGAAAGGGAGAGGGAAGTGGTCCCTCTTTGTCGCAGCGTTGAGGGGTTTGTAATCCACGCAGACCCTCCACTTACCATTCTTCTTGGGAGTGACTACAATAGGTGATACCCATTCGGAGTTGGATACTGGATAGATGAAGCCAGCCTTCAAGAGTCGATTCACTTCTTGTAGGAGAGCCTTTTGTTGCACAGATCCTAGTCGCCTTAACTTTTGAGCCACGGGTTTGGTCCCTGGTTTCAATTCAATTCGATGCTCTATTACATCTACACCTCTTATTTGTGAGTAGTCAGTGATAAACAAATTGGGATACCTCCTTAACATATTGATGTAGGACCTCTTCTCCTCACAAGTAAGATCTTTTGCAAGCATCTTCTCAAATCCTTCTTCAAGGTGGTGGCATCTTTCATCCCCTCGTGTGTGATTGTCTGTTGGCTTTTCTTCTACTGGAACATCTTGAGTGTTGGCGTTGAATACAATTCCCATTACCTCCAAAGAAGACTCCTCTTCACTGGTTGATGCACTGGTTGATGCTTCCTCATCACTTGAGTAAGGACTCTCCTCCTCGCTCTCTTCATCTGCCGTGGTTTCATAGTTGATATCTAGTTGCTTTCCTTCTCGCCAATCATACACCACCGGTTGACCCTTCTTAAGAATCAAACGACCACTTTCCCATTTTTGATCTGCATTCACAGCAATGAGCCAAGGCCTCCCTAGGATGATGGGATAGCCCTCCCCCTTAGCTGGCATGACATACATATCCACTCGTGCATCTATGTTACATACAGAGACTTTTACATTTTCAATGATCCCCAAACACTTCACACTTGAGTTGTTGGCTAGCCTAGCTTGACAATTAGAGGACTTTGTAATTTCAAGCCCTAACCTGTTCATTGATTTTTCCGTGATCACACACATTTGAGCTCCACCATCAACATATACATTAGACACCTTTTTACCCCTTATGTAAGCATCCACAATGGGTTCCACATCTTTTTGTAGCTTTGAGGCCACAACCTTAATGGAAAGATTTGCTTTCTTTTTTGGAATTCTTGTACTTACCAACTTTGGCCATTGCCTTCTTACTTTGGCTGATAGGTGTAGAAGTTGAGGCCATGAAATGTTTGGCTTTTGGGTTTGTAAATCCTCCAGGATGTTGTAGGGCTCTAGCTCCTTTCCCAATGGGAAGTCGTTGATACCAATTTCCCTTCGCCTTGATCTTTTCTTCCTGCTACTTTCAGCTTCTTCCATCTTTGACTTCTTCTTCTTGTCCCTTCTGGCTGAATTTGTTCCTTCACTTCTCATGTCTTCATCCTTATCATGTGCTCTTGTGCGTTTTTCTGCCGGCATAACATCAAAGTTTAGAGTATGCTCATCTATTACCTCTTCTAGCTTGATGATGTTGACTCCTCTTTCTTCCTCCTCATGTGGGACGGGAGGTATATTTGCTGGTGGTGGTGGTCGACGAAGGATTTGTGGGCCTTGAGCTTGTTCTTGCTGCACAGTGAGAGGAGGCGGTCTGGGGGGATATATGTCTCCCGGAAGTCGCCTTGGATGTGGACAATTGTACATGCCATGGCCCATTTCATTGCAATTCCAACATCGCAACTCTTGAGCTTGTCTTCGTTGATTGCGATTCCCTTCTCTTGGTTGTCGTTGTTGAGGTAGGCCTTGTACTAGATTCAGAGTGAGGTTCTCAAGCTGTTGAGTTAGCCTTTGTAAAACCTCTTGTTGAGAGTTATCTCCTATTTGTGAAGATTGTGCAAGAGGGGCCCTAATTGGTGCTTCCATGGTTTGTGAAGACTCCCTCTCACTCACTTCATTCAAACCCCTTGCTCTATGTGCTTGGAAGTGTAGTTTTCTAAACTTGATGATGGCTACCTCACGTGCTTCTTCGAAGGTGGATGGGAATTTTAGCTCTACTTTAGCCTTTAAAAGTGGATACAAGCCAACCATGAATCTCTCTTTTTTTAGAAAGTTAGGTGCACCACCATGATTTTCTAATGTAGCCTCCCACCTACCCCATAGATTGACAAAGGTTGCTTCATAAGAGGGATAGTCTTCAAGTGATACCTGCTTATGTCCAATAAGACATTTCCATAGTCCTTCAGAAGTATCACCTTGCCCGAACTTGGAGAGGAAGCTTGCTCGCAGTCTCTCCCAATTGGACTTGATTTGGGGTTGCAAGGTCTCATACCATGCTTTAGCTTCTGCTTTTAGAACCAACGGGAAGGCTCGTAGCTTTACTTCCTCTTCATCTCTCCCGGATATGAGATGTGCCATCTCCAAGTTGTCAAGAAACTCTTGCGCATCTTCCCCACTTCTTGCATAGAACGTGGGAAAAGAACTTGACATTTTGTTTAGACTTTTTGAAATCTCTTTTTTTAAAGAAACTTTTCTCTTACGGGCCGCACAAGATTATTGACACTATAAATCTGATTACATTAAAATGAAGATGTACACATCCATTGTTAATTCGTACTTTATCATAGGTAGAATAAATGGATTAATTGAAGCATTGATTTCATTGAGGCGAGTGGATCCAAATATCCTCCTTATGATAGATTGAAACCTAAACTTAGTTGCAATGATTATATGAATGGATTGCCGAGCAATAGGCCTAAAAGGTTCATTGTTTTGATCGTGATTCATGTGCTACTCCTCGTTGTTGGTTTGAAGACCTCGTTCCTTCATATGGCCCTTGAGCACCCCTTCACCACTCCTTGTTCCTGCCTTTAAAACAAAATGAAAACGTGAACATCAAAAGAACTTTCATAATTGATGATTGGAAGTATAATTGGATTGGGTGATGCCAGTATTTCTCTAAGTCTTTCTGCACCAAACATAAAAACAATGCGTTGCTGAAAAAAGACTTTTCTATCTATGTGAACATTTACTCTAATGTGTTGTGCAAAATGAAATGGATAGATGGGAACTCCATTGTTCATCACTAAAAAATTTGAAGGTAACTTGGAAATATGTTCCTCAGTGGGGGCACCACTTTATGAGGGCGAGCTTTTTGAAATGGGGCCTCTAAAACCAAACCAATGGACCTACCCTCACAAAATGTTCGTAAAGAGGTACGCACACTACTTGGGGCACCACCTTCTTTTGGGAGTGGAGAAGGAAACCAATCAAAATAACACTTGCACTCACCCACTCAAGCAACACACTTTGAAAACCCCCTTACTCTATATACACTTTGGACACTTGAACACCATCAACGATTATGCAACCCAATGCCGTGCATCAAATGAAATATGCAATTTGTGGAATAGCATTCACCTTCTCCCCATAAGAATACCCATAATACATCCAAACTCTTCCTCTCTCAAGCACTCATCAAAAAATCATGCGCACAAGACTTGCCTCTCAAACACACAAGAGAATCACTTACATCAAACTAACACACTTTGCATAGAGAGCTCATCTCCATCTATGCAATGCCGTGACACAAATAAAATCACCATGAGAGGTAGCCACATGCATATGTAATGAAGCAAAAGAGAGTTGGAGTGAGAAATTTCTTTAGACCAATTGAATAAGTGTGGAGAAACAAACCAATGGTAAATTGAGAATAGAACACTTACTTGATTTCTCGCACACCTTTTAAGGGGAGGACAGACGCTGGCTAACCATCACGAATTGCGACACTTGAAAGTTTTGAAGATGATTTCATGATCATTAACATAACCATGAGAGAGATCATGATGTATTTACAAGTTATTGAGGTGCTACAAATGATTTATTGGGTTGATGGAGTAAGAGATTGTAGAATGGAAAGAGTGGAGAATAGAGTTGCACTTCCTCCAAAGAGGAGGGTTAGGAGGGAGGATGTGAAAGAGGGAGAGTTGGGGTTTTCTCTACTATTGATCAAGAAACAACATGAAGTTGAAAATATAGGTGTGTGTCCTTGAGTCTCTCCAAGGGGGGCTATTTATAGTTGTGTAGGAGTGGGATTATGCTACACTTAATTAGAGTAAGTGATTAGACCTAATTAAGTGTCCTTTGACCACTCATTGAATATTGGACATAAAAGGGACTATTTATTCACCAAAAATATCATTTTAGACCGTGAAGGCTCCATAGGGGTGCATAATGTAGGTGGGCCCCACCATGAGGCCCTACGGGTGGCTCCTGCGGGGTATCTCAACTTGTCTGTCTTGGCATTTAGAAAGCATCTTTAGGTTGGTCCCATCACATGCAAGTGACCTTGAACACTCATTGCTCTTCTAGAAGATGAGTAGGGAAAAATAAGATCTCACCCTCTTGATTTACTTGATTTACAGTTCCCTTTTGCTGCGAATCTGACAGATTTACACTATTTTGACCATAACTTTTTACCTGTAGCTCGGAATGACATGCTTCAAAAGGCAAAATTGACCTTCTCAACATGTTTGATATGAATTTGGACTATTCTTCACGCCCATGCACCAAGGAATTGGGTTTGGAAGGTCCACACTAGGCTAGGGAACCTTTTGCTTCCAAGTCTTCTTGTATGGGCCCTTTGCTTGTATGCATCCAAGGGGAATCATGCTTTTTCAAAAGGCTATGATGCTTAAACAAATAGAGGAGAGCCCAATATTATTTTCTTGTGAAAAGAATATACAATTGGAGTCTTTTTGAAAGGAGAGAAACTATATGTATATTCTTAAGAGATATTGGGCCACCTATGTAGGGGGGCATAGAAGACTTGTAGAGAGGGACCATAATCTTTGGTAAAGACAAGTGGAGAGTTGATTTCCATGGGAATTTATCTATATGGGGTGGAAGATGGATATATTATTTTTCTACTACTAATTCACAAGAGGTAAGAAAGTTTGGGGGTATATAGTTGGTTATTGTATGCTTATTCTATTTACAAAGCAAAAAAGAAAAGGGTGGTAATATAAATATATGACTAAGGTGACATTTTTGGGAAGAGGATAATGTATATGTCGCCACAAAGGTTAAACGAAGAGGGGGAATTTACTCTAGATAACTTAATTGCGTAGAAAAATATATACACATATGAGGAAGAGGACGTTGAGTAGGCTGAAAAATGTTGCAAAAAGATGGTTACCATTTTATGCCACTCACTGCCGTTGACGCATTGACGCAGTCTATGCTTACAAGACAGTGAACAGGACAGTGAGAGACAGTACAGGTGCAGGACAGGTTTACCCACAGCTTATAGTGTTAGAGAGATAGTGGTTTTTTGAGCTGTTTTTGGTCTGTTTTTTAGTACACCAGAGCCATTTTACAAAGAAGACTCTGTCGAAATTTTTGCAGAATCTGAAGCTTTCTTGGTTCATTTGAGAGGTTGATATTGGTTCAGAGGTCAGTTTACAGGGGAAACTCTGCCGAATTTTTCCCAGGAAAGTAAACTACTGTGAAGCGTAGCTATGGCTGGATCACAGGACACTGCTCTTTACAATATCAAGAAGCTGGATGGAACCAATTTCCCATTGTGGAAGAAGCAGATTTGGCACGTGTTGGTACAAAAGAAGCAAATAAAACCTATAAAGCTGAAGGGGATAAAACCAGAAGATATGGACGAAGATGAATGGAGCGAAATGGATGAATTGGCACTTTCTACCATTATGCTGACTTTGGCAGAAAGCGTTTACTTCAATGTAGCAGACGAGATGTCGGCTTATCAAGCATGGTTAAAGCTGAGTGATCTTTATGAGAAGCAGAGTGCAGCTTCACAGGTATACTGGCTTAAGAAGCTTGTTGACTTGAAGATGAAAGAAGGAACACCTATGTCCAATCATCTGAATGAATTCAACACAATCTACAGTCAGTTGTCAGCTCAAGGTGTCAAGTTTGATGAACCTGTTAGATCTATGTTCCTGTTGATCACATTGCCGGAAAGTTGGGACACTTTTCGCACAGCTTTGAGTAATTCTGCACCTCCAGATGGTTTGACCATAGCAGGTGTAGAAGGCAGTCTGCTTACTGAAGAAACCAATAGAAAGACAATGGACAAAGGCAAAGCAACAACCTTAGTTGTTAGGGGAAGGACCAAAGAAAAGTACAAAGGTGGAAAGAGGAATCAGTCTCGTAGCAAGTCTCGCAGTGCTAAAGGCAAGAGTGACATAGAATGCTACCATTGTGGCAAGAAGGGTCACATGAAAAGAGACTGCAGAGAATGGAAAGCAGAAAAAGGCAAAGAGAAAGCTGAAGACCATGGTGAGAAGAACAAGTCCTCAGTGAAGATTCAAGAAATAAATGTGACAAACACTGTTGCAGAGGATGACAGTCTAGTGTCAGGAGATATCTACTTCTTGAAGAATACAATGGACCGAGCTCTTCTTACAGCATCTGACGGAAATGCACTGAATGACTAGATTATAGACTCAGGGGCATCACTTCATGTGTCTCCAAACAAGGAGTGGTTTACCTCTTATGTGACCACTAAAGATCATGTTCGGCCAGGCAATGGGCAGACATGTGAGATCTTAGGTGTTGGAGATGTTCAATTGAAGTTTCAGAATGGCTCTTCTTTCACGCTGAAGAATGTGAGACATGTTCCCACAATTACAAAGAGCTTGATCAGCACAGGTTTACTTGATGATGCTGGCTACATCACCACTTTTGGACAAAACATGTGGAAGATATCAAAGGGTTCTATGACAGTAGCACATGGAGTAAAGTTTGGAGGACTTTACATGATTTATGTATCAAATGTCTCTAAAGATATCCAAGGGTTCTATGACAGTAGCACATGGAGTAAAGTCTAGAGGACTTTACATGATTTATGCATCAAATGTCTCTAAGCAATGTAACCAAGCAGCTGAACGTTTCTTTGTGGCATAGCCGGTTAGGAAATATGTCCAAGAAGGGAATGGAAATCTTGTCTCGTTCTGGTTATTTGCCTGGCTTGTCATTTAATGATTTTGAATTCTGTGAACATTGTCTGTATGGTAAGCAAACACAGCAGCCACATAAGCATAGAAGCAGTAGAAGAGATACACAGTTGGCACTTGTTCATAGTGATTTGTGTGGACCTATGCCTAGCCTATCTCTAGGGGGAGCTTCTTACTTTATGACATTTATAGATGATTACTTGAGGAAAGTATGGGTTTACTTTCTCAAGCACAAGGATGAAGCGTTTAGTGTTTTCAAAACGTTTGTGACACTTGTGGAGAATCAGAGTGGCAAGAAGCTTAAATGCTTACGTACTGACAATGGTGGAGAGTATGTTTCAAAGGCCTTTCAGGACTTTTGTGAGTCAAAAGGTATAAAACGTGAACTTACTGCTCCTTACAATCCTCCTCAAAATGGTGTTGCTGAGAGGATGAATAGGGCCATACAAGAGAAGGTCAGAAGTATGTTGTCTAATGCACAACTGCCAAATGGGTTTTGGGCTGAAGCTGTATCAACAGCTGTTTATCTTATAAATAGATCTCCTAGCAAGGTTTTGCAGAAGGATTTAGTGGCAGAGATGGTATGGTCATGCAAGGTGCCCTCATACAAGCATCTCAGAGTCTTTGGCTGTGAGGCATATACTCACGTTGCAAAGGAATTTAGGAACAAACTTGAGCCAAAGAGTAGAAAGTGCATCTTTCTAGGCTATGGTAATTCTGGTGAGATGGGGTACAGACTTTGTGATCCCAAATCCAGAAAGGTTATCCGTAGCAATGATGTTCACTTTAATGAATCCAAATATCATTCTAAACCAGAGAGGGTTGAGGAGATTAGAAGCGTTTTCTTCCAGGAATATGGACCTGCACGTGCAAGACAAAATGTTAGGGCTCAAGATGAGTAAGGACAGGATAGAGTGGAACCACAGTTTGTGGCTGAGCTTGAGCCACCTATTGTGCGTAGATATGGACGTATCACACGACCTCCTGATAGGTTTTTTCCATCTATGAACTATGTCATGTTGTCTGATTGCAATGAGCCTTCATGTTACAAGGAAGCAGTGCAAATGAAGGACTCTCGGAATTGGGAATTGGCCATGCAGTCAGAGATGACAGCTCTGCATAAAAACCAGACATGGAAGCTAGTTAAATTACCACAGGGCAAAAAGGCTCTACCCTATAAATGGGTTTACAGGTATAAGATCACCGCTCATGATAGTCAGCCAAAGTACAAAGCAAGGCTTGTTGCCAAGGGCTTTAAGCAAGAACAAGGAATTGACTTTGATGAAGTCTTCTCTCCGGTGGTCAAGATGACTACATTGAGATGCTTTCTTGCATTGGTTGCCATATTAGATTTGGTGTTGCACCAAATGGATGTCAAGATAGCGTTCTTGCATGGTGATTTAGATGTGGAAATTTACATGCAGCAGCCAGAAGGGTTTGTTGAGAAAGGCAAGGACGATTTGGTATGCCAGTTGTTAAAGAGTCTTTATGGCTTAAAACAATCACCGAGGGCATGGTACCATAAGTTCCACAAGTTTATGCTTTCTCAAGGCTACAAACGTAGTGAGTTCGATCACTGTCTATATACAAAGAAGGCTAAGGATGGCAGTTGGCTGATCCTTATTTTGTATGTGGATGACATGTTGATTGCTGGCAAGCACTTGGAAGAAATTTCAGCTTTGAAGTCAAAGATGGAAAAATCGTTTGACATGAAAGACATGGGTGAGGCAATTCATATACTTGGTATGCGCATTGAGAGAGACAGATCAAAGAAGTTGATTTGGCTATCTCAAACAGAGTATATTGACAAGGTTTTGCAATGTTTCAATATGGAGAAGGGAAAGGCATTGAGTGTTCCATTGCCACCATATGTGAAACTTAGCAGACAAGATTGCCCTATGTCTGAGGAAGAACAAGCTGAAATGGATAAGATTCCATATGCGTTTGCAGTGGGTAGTTTGATGTATGCAATGATTGCTACTCGCCCAAACATTGCATTTGCAGTGGGAGTAGTAAGTCGATACATGTCAAACCCAGGCAAGAAGCATTGGGAGGAAGTGAAAGGAATATTGAGATACCTGAAAGCTACAAAGAGTATGCGTATATGCTATGGGAGTCAGGAGCTAAGTGTAAAGGGTTTTACAGACTCAGATTATGCAGGTGACTTAGACAACCGAAGGTCTACATCAGGGTATGTCTTTACATTGGCTGGTGGAGCAGTATCATGGCGTTCTAGATTACAAGATTGTGTTACTCAGTCTACTACAGAGGCTGAATATGTTGCAGCATCAGAGGCATGCAAAGAATCAATTTGGCTTAATCGACTAGTAACAGATTTGGGAATCAAAGAAGAGATGCCTGTGTTATATTGTGATAGTCAAAGTGCTATACAATTGGCTCACAATCCAGTTTATCACTCAAAGACAAAGCATGTGGATGTGAAGTATCATTTCATCAGGGAAATGCTCAAAGATAAGCAACTTCAGCTTGTCAAAGTTTACACCACAGAAAATCCTATTGATCTACTTACAAAAGGACTTCCCTCAGAGAGCTTTGCGCATTTTCGCAAGCAGTTAGGTGTAGGGTAGTACATCACTTCTCTACATCTCTTGTATATTAGCTTGTATAGTAGCTTCTCTCACACTTAAAGTACCACATTAGACTTCAGGTGGGAGGTTGTTGGGGTATAAAGCCCAATGTGGTCGCCCAGGTAAGTGGGTGGGCTGCCAGGTATGTACACATATTCTTTTGTAAAAACCTAATAAGAACTCACTATGCTCTACACATTACAGTAGAGCGAGTTCACCATATTGTCGTGCTCTTCTTCTCGCACTTTCTCTCGCGTCGCACTTTCGCTCGTACTCCTTCATTTTTGAACTTGTGTACACGATCTCCTCTAGCTCTGTGATTAGCGGCTTTCCCATCATGATCCATGTTCCATAAGTCATTAGATTCTTTGTCGCTTCTGGATCTATCACATATGAACATGTGATTTTGAGTCCTGTTTCTCCACATATGCTGAATTTGATCACCATAGGAGATAGTCCATCTTCTTCTTTGTCCCTATTCTTCTTTTGATCTTGCATTTTTTGAACATTTGATGTTGAACTTGGAAACTTTTTTCCTTCATTTGCTTTCATTTGCACTTTTTCTGGAGTTGGCTTCTTTGAAACAGCTTTTTTCGATTCTTCAGGTATGTCAATAATGACATATTCTCGTTGTTGGTCTGCTTCCTTCATGTGCACTTTGGCATCATGCTCCATGACGTAGCTATCTGTTTCACCTTTTCTGCTTTTACACTCACAAACTTCATTAGCTTCCTTCAACACCTTTATCGTAAATACGGGAGTTATATCATACCCTTCCTCATCACAGAATTTAGTCAGGGTCACCTCATTCACACACACATCAAGAGTGGCCAGTATTTGATCCCATCCAAAGGGTTCAAATAACTCCTCTGGGAATGGCTCTAGTACATATGCCTCATCCTCTACTGAATGCTCTAGGATGCAATCTTCCTTTTTAAGACTTACGCTCTCAGAAGCTCCGTACATCCAAATATGCGCTTTGCTTTCCAAATCAATTGTGGAGTTTAAGTCTTCCCCCGGGGTACACACTACATCTCTATAACTATGACCTTTGAAACTGATTTTTGTTGTGACCTCTTTGTGTCTCAAGTAGATATAGTTATAGCCCCAATCTTGTACCATTTTGAGCTGACGCATGAATGGTCTGCCCAATATAATGTCAAAGTTGCTACTCTTGTCAAAATTCATTATGGAAAAGGTGTGCTCATACTCTATGCCACGTGAGGATACAATGATTTGTTCTAATATTCCAATCGGTTTCTCCGTGTATCCATCTGCTAATTGCAGTTTCATTCGAGTTTTCCTAAGAGTAGGCTTTCCCCATTTTTTCCATATCTCTTTGGTTGCAATGGCAATTCCTACCCCACTATCTAATATAGCAACCGTCTTTACTCCTTTGTACTCAAGTGGTAAGGTGGTGTTTCCTTCTTCTCCTTCACAGTAGTCACCCACCTTATTTACTGGTACTGGCTTTGTTTGTGGTTTTTTAGGCAAGGTGTCATCCATGTTTTCATATGCATGTTGGTCATGTGAAGGGATTTTCAGCCCCATGTTTTCCAGGTGTTTGCCCATTTGGCCCCATAGATGCGGTCTAATTTTTAGTAGCTCTGAGAGATAAAGTGTGCATTGTATAGGAGAAGACATCAATTCATGCAAGCTCTTGGTATCCATCATTTTTGGTGTGGCTTTCCACTGAGAAGGTACCATTTTAACCTCCGGTTTTGTTTCAAGTTCTCCTATGAAATATGGCAACGTCTTTAGGGAGCGTGGTTTACTCTCTTCAGATGTGACAGACCCAACATCCCCATATAGAGATCTTATATCCCCCGGGAAAAATTCGTGATCCATGTTTATCTCAGAAATAGGTGCTGATTGTAAGGTAGCACTACCATCTTTTCGGTTTCTCATTGATTCCCACAAGGATTGTGGCCACGGTTCTTCTACCTCCAGAATAGGCATCACTGCTTGTGAGCCCACCCCATATGTGGTATTGGCTACTTCCCTTGTAATTAAAGGTGCCTCAACTCCCGGCTCTTCCTAGTTTCTGTTTACAATACCCTAGCTCTCCAATTCTTGGACTTTATCGCGGATTAGCACCTCCATTTTTGGAGCATCTAGAACATGTGGTTCCATAAGAGCTTGGGCCTTCTGGATGAGCTCCTTTCACATTTGCAACCTCTCTTTTTCATACCCTGGATGAGGGTACATTAGCCATCTATCCTCTTGGGTTTGGTTGGGTTTTAGCTTAGCTTCATAAGCTTTCAAGATCGCATTCAAACGCTTTGTCGACCAAGGCTGAACCTCCCGAGTTAGTCTTTGACTCTTTAGGTTCCTTTGTGTTTTTGTTCCTTTCTTGCTCTTGTCTAAGCTGCTCTCTTGTTTGATTCAGTTCAGTTTCCAAAGCCGTTTTCTCCTTCAGCCTCTTCAATTTCATTTTGTCTCGTCTGCCTTTCCGTGATCTTCGTCCGAAGGTTCTCATCGATTTGTTCTCAAATTTTGTTTGAATAGGCAATGTGGCTTTTTCAACTGGTTTGTTTTTGGCAGTTTCTTGAGCTTGAGCTCGAGTCATCACGTTTAAAGGAATGGTAGGTTCTACCTCGGATCCGCTTGAAGAAGGCATCACGCCTACAACATTCATTGTTGCTTTCCCTTTGTAGTCTGGACTTTTAACACAATGTTGGTGTAGATGGTCTATACCACAACGTTCACAGAATACAAATAATTCAATTTGTGGACCCTTGTTTGGACAACTTTGTGCCCAATGACCACCTCCACACTCATAGCATGGACCTTCTTGTTTTACAGCTGGTGATCCAGCTAATGGTTGTTCTTGCCTTGTGAGGATGTTCTTTGAACCATATTCTTGTGAATGATTGGCTATGAACATGAGCGTATTCGCATCCATGGAGTACTGGTTTCTCATGGGTTGTGGCATATGCATTGGTTGAGCGTAGTTGACTATCACTCTCCCATCATTCAAAAGTGGTGGTTGTTGCCCTAGCACATGTTGTAGCTTTGGCTGAGTGTTACACCATGGACTGGGGTGATCCCCTCTGCAAGTATTGCATATCCTCAATTGAGGATGTCGTACATTTATGTTTTTTTTGTAGCCTTGGTTTGTTCTTCTAGTCACCCCCTCAACCACTTGTTCAATGATTGGTTCCCAAATAGTTTGAACATCTTGCTTTGTGGTTGATTCGCTCTTCAAAGAAGAGGCACTACTAGTCGTATTGTATGTCTCTTCAGTCACCTCTCCATAGGGCTTCCAATTGTCAACTAGATATAGAGCTTCTCTAGTGACTTGATCAAATGTTGTGCATCCTTTTAGATGTAGGTCTTTTTTGAGATTTTCATTCCTCAATCCCTCTATGAAGAGAATTGATAATATCTCGTCTTGCGGCAACTCTCTCATAGCACATCTTTCAATGTATTGTTTGAAGCGAAGCAAAGCTCCCTTCACTCTTTCGTTCGCTTTTTGTTTGAAAGCGTAGATCTGTGACGCCGTGTTATGTTTGATCCCCCTTTTTTAGAACTCCTCTACAAACTCTTGTAAGAGTTGTGCTATGTTTGGAAAATCATCTCTATTTAGCGGTTGGAACCAAGTCAAGGTTGTTCCTTCCAGTGTTAACCCAAATCCCTCATATTGAGTATGAAAATCCGCAATTCGTTCAGCTCTCAACACTTGTTTGAAAAGTGAGACATGAGCATATGGATCCCCTGACCCACTGTACTTTGTCTTGACACATTGAGCCACTTGATATGGTCTTAATCGTTGTGGATTAGTCACCAGCCTAACCAATTCGTGGTCTCTTGGAAAAATGTCTCTCACTCTCTCCTCTCGTCTTGAAGAGAATCCCGGCGGAATCCTCTTTGATATGCGCTCTGGCATCGTTTTTTTCTGGAAGTAAGTAGAGATTGGAGTACCCTTGTATGTGTATTTTTCTAAGTCAATTGCATCTACAAGTTTGTAATCTCTTCCATACTTATCTACCATACTTTTAGTGAACTCCACTTAAAACAGCACTCAAAACAGTTCTAAGACCAGACCACAGGGACTTTGGCTTGTATTTAGGTCTCCAAAAGCTCTTTTTAGCTCAAACTTGAGATTTGGGATATACTCAAGTATGTCTACAAGATCCCCAAGTGAGATTACCCCCTCTATGCTGAGAGGTACATGGATCGTGATCCATGTTCCATTCAAAAAAAAAAATCCAAATTTTGACTATGTGTAGACAAGTTTATATGCAAGCTATATACCAATTTTCAACAAATTCTGAGGTTGAGGTACATGGATCGCGATCCATGTTCAACCACATCTGGACTTGATCTCTTGGCAGCTTATTGCACTCTATGTCCACAAGCTAAATCTCACATCTTTTTAGATTTGGACTTGTTTTGACAGGCCAAATGGTCAATACAAGGTCTGCATTGCGGTTTTCAGTCTGTCACCTGTTTTGTTCCCTTTTGACCCAAATTTGCTCAATTTTTTCCAAAATTGGACTTGGGGATATGTTTTCTTGTGTAAGCACTACTGATCTAGAAAGTTTCAGGTCAAGCTGTCACTATGGGTACATGGATCGCGATCCATGTTTGGAGCCCAAATTGACTTCTCTTGGTATCATCAGATTCACCATGCTTAGGAGGTCCTATGGTATCAATTTTTTTGAAAATGGACCTCTGAATTGAATGTTAGGTCAGTTCTGGCACTTGCATAGAGTACTTTGTAGTTCTGGGCTATTGGACAGGTTTTTGATATCCAATTTCACTTTTGAAAAGACCACTAGATTCCTTGTGATTTCCTCTAGCTATGGTGCAAGTTTGATATCAGATTGTGACAAAGGAACATGGATCGCGATCCATGTACCTATGTGTCAGAAGGTACTGAAACCTGGCACACAGCTTGTCCTTGGTCTCCTGATACCTGCTATATGGTTATTGTGTGATTTGGACTTGTTTAGGTCAGGCAAAAGTCAATTCACATGTCTGTTTTAGAGTTTTCACCTTGAACAGTTTATGGAACTTTTGATGACTTTTTTTGGACTTTTTTGACAAAACTCCTTTGGAGACTTTTGTTCATAATGGTCTCTGCCACAGGCTTGAAAAGATATTTTCCAAAAATTTCTCAAGGGTACATGGATCACGATCCATGTTCCACCACTTTTGGATCTGAATTTTTGGTGTGCTGATAGCTTATGATGTTTGTAGACTGCTCACCAAGAATTTTTGAATTTGGATCAATTTTGCCCAACCAAAACTGACTTCTATAGTCTGTTGCGACAGTTTTGACAATGTTCGGTTTTTTGCTCTTTTGACCACTTTTTACAACTTTTTTGCATTTGGTTCTTTTGGAAAAAGTGTTTGTCTATGTCTCAGCTACCTACTGCTCAAATCTCAGCCAAAAAAAATTCAAACTTTTTTCATGAGGTGCATGAATCGCGATCCATGTTTGACCACATTTTGACATGAAACTTAGTCAGCTACTCTTCCCCATATCTTTTTGAATTTGGCCAACTTTTTCCTAATCAAAAGTGAGTTTTTCTGTCTGTCTTGCGGTTTTTGACTAGTTTTTGTATTTGGCTATTTTGACCAACTTTTTTCAATTTTTTGACATGGTGCCTTTTGGGAAAGTTGTTCCAAATGATATCAGGAATGTACTTGTCAAATATTAGCCCCAAACGTCAAAAAGGTACATGGATCGCGATCCATGTTTGGCAGCATTTTTTCATGAATTTTGTTATGTTGGTTCTTTATGCCCAGTAGATGCCAAATCTCACCCTGTTTTAAATTTGGATCCAAAATTCTCAAGATTTACCCAATTTTGTGTCTACAATTCCTGTTTTACTATTTTTACCCTAACAGCCAATTCTGAAGTGATTTTTGAGTTTTTCTTTCAAGCAAACTTGATCAGAGCAATTTCCCACTGATGCTCACTGTAGACGGTCACTTTTCACCAAAAATGATCTCTAGGGTACATGGATCGCAATCCATGTTCCTCCACAGAATCTGACCAAACTTCTCAGATTGCTTCTAAAGAGTCTGCTGATGCCTTTGATCCACAAATTTTCAATTTTGGATCACTTTTGAGTTCTCTACCATCAAATTTTCATAATTTCAGAGTTATGGTCATTTCAGTCAAAATATGGTTTTCATCCTTTTTTCCTTCAATCTTTTAGCCAAAATTTGATGGTGGTAGTTTCTACTTACCCTACTCCTAAGTAATGAAATGAAACATGAAACAAAAACAAACGAAACAGTACAAAATAAAGTTGAAACGGAAAACGGAACAGCACTCTGAAAGTAATGAGAAAATCTAAGAATGAAATGCTTTTGGCTATCTCACTCACAACCCTCTTTGCTTCTCAAGAATAGATCTAGCAAGTCTTCGACTTCTAGACTCTATCAAGCACTAAACCCCGTGTCTAGCGGCTTCAGTGTTAAGGTGTAAATGGAATGGAAGGAAATCTTAGAAAAAGAACGCTCTAAATACGCACTAGGTCACTCACCATTTAAGGATCATATCCCGGGCAGCGGCGCCAATGTTAGCAGGTCGCCATGACGGACATCTGCAGCATAACTTTCTGGCACTACCATAATGTCAATACTTAGGGAAAGTGACTCGGATGGGACACGGAGACTCTATGAGATCGTCAATCTCACGAAGTGAAGTGTAACAAGCAAACACACTAGCTCAACAAGCAAACCAACACTCAGTGATCAGGGAAATCTGTTTATGTCCTTTCTCACAGCTCTAGGTCATCACGCCTTTTCGGCACTCGAACAGACTCAAAATGCAATGAAACTTATAATATTAATAACGACCAAGCGTGTGGAACACTCTGATTTGATTATGGGATAGGGAGAGGGGAGGTTAGAAAAAGGGGGGGGGGGGGGGGGGGGGGGGGGGGGGTAAAGGATTATACAACCAAACGCGTTTCGCTCTTTAGAGAGCTCATCAGTGGTATTCCAAGGGAGCTTGGAGAGGGAAAATAGTTTTTGGGAGAGGAGTGTGAGGGTTGTTTAAGTAGGGGAGGTTGGGTGCAAGTTTTTGGGAGGGAGTAAAAAAGGTGGGAAACCGAATTTCAATTTTGAAAGGTTTGAAAAGGGGTGAACTTTTCTTGAGTGAGTTAGTTATTTGAAAAGAAGGGTCTTTTTTGTTAGGGTTAAACAGAGAAAGAGAAGCAATCATGCGTGAGTTTGTTGAGAGGGGCGGGCTAAAAAAAATTTATGAGAGAGAGAGAGCGATAAAATTTGGGTAATACCAACGTTTGGTAGGCAGAAATCATTTTACGCGAGCGGGAACGATAACACACAATATACGCATAAGGTTTAGGATTAATTTTTTTAGACTGATAGGTAGAGAAGTCCTTTGGTTTGATAAAACTTTAGTTACAAGAGGCAAGTGGGATGTGCATCACTTTATAGGGTATGGGCAAGAGCATCGGGCAAAAAAAACACTTTGGTTTCACCCATAAGTTGGGTTTAAAAAGGGAGAGAGAGCGGGGGGGGGGGGGGGTTTGTGGGGTGCGGGTGGGTATATAATGGTGACCAAAACGGGGTGTGGGTGTAAAATGGTGACCAAAAAAAAGGGAAAGGGAAAAAGGAGGGGGGGGGGAGGGGAGAAGGGGAGAAGTGGAAGGAAGAGAAAGGTTTGATCTCCTAGGGAGTCATGCGGTGAAGAATGAACCAAAGTAGTGGTACCATTAGCCTGTACAAATTGTAAAGCAAAGCAAACGAGGGTAAGTTTGGGCACGTTGACCTTGCTATGCATTAGGATTCTTTTTTGAGAAGTGTGTGCAAGTTAGGTCCAATGGTCCAACATGTGACGGGTTTTTCCAAGTGGGAGAGGTTAGGAGAGTTTTGGCAAGCTTGATGTATAGGTTTCCCGGTTACTAAGGAGGGTTTTAGTTTTCTAGTTTCTGGGGTAAAAGGTATTTTGAAAATGATTGGGGGAGGTTTTTTTATTGGAGAGGGTTTATTCAAGAGGTTATTTCTTTCCAAATAGGAGATTGAGTTGAATATCCTAAGGAGCACTTCCCTAGGATAGCCTCTTTTCCTAAGCCTTATAAAAAAGAGGTTCCTTGTGGCTAGGTAGTGTTCAAAGGAGCTTTCCCTCACAATGTATCTTCTGAGTCCTGATTTGATGAAGGCTATTTTTTGGTGGGTTGGATGCCAAGAGATCCATGGTATGTAATGGAAAGAATTTAGGGGTTTTTGGTAGCATTTAGAATCTAGGATGCCATGAGCTAGAAAATTGGGCCCCTTAAAGAAGTGTATATCTAGGATTGTGGCTTGATTGGTAGAGATACAGGGGGTAATTTGATGTGCTCATGCAATGGTCCTTGTTGAGGGTAATTGTTAATGATTCTTCAGGGCATGTCCATACTCCAAATGCATCATCAATGAAACTTCTAAAATATGCCAGGTTTGGGTTATGGAGTGAGGATTGGGACTCTATGTGGAAAAGGAAGAGACAAGTGTATACTACGGCAAAATTTGATCCCATAGTTGTGCCCTTGATTTGCTTGAAAACTTTTTTTTTGAAACAGATGTACTGTTGTTTGAGGATGAGGGTAGAGAGAGAGAGATGATGAAGTTGGTTTTTGGAGGGTCAAAGTGTTTACAAATGGTTGTTTTTAGGGCATAGAGTCCTTGGTCTACGGGGATGCTAGGGTATAGGGAGTTTACGTCAAAGGTAAAGAGGAGAGAGATTGGTGGAAAACGAGTATTGTGTAGGTCTTTGATTAGGGAGAGGAAATATTTTAGGTGTTGTTTTTGATCTAAGAGAATAGGGTATAACTCCATGTGGAGCCATTTGGATACATTTTCAAAGAGATAGCCTTTGTAGGAACAAATGGGTCTTGCACAACCAGGGAAGGTTTATGCAATTTAGGAGAAAGTAGATTTGGCAAGGTTTGAAAGGTTTACAGAGGGGTGCAAGGATGAAGGCACGTTGTTCCATGGGCAAGAGGGTGTATGTATGGATGATGGTAGAGAGGAGAGAGACTAGGTAATTATGAGAAGGTGGGGTGGTTTGGTTGATAGGTGATGGGGTCATTGAGTTGTCTAAGTGCCTCATTTTCATACCATTCTTTCGAGAGAATAGTGAGTCCAAGGTTTTTGTCGGCGGGTTTAATGACAATGGAGTTGTCTATTGAGAGAGATTTGAGGGCTAGATGTACAAATTTGGGGTGTTTGGAGCAAGGAGTGTTGTAGGATTCCAATTGTTGTTGAAGGTGAAGAAGGTTTAATTTGGAGATAGTTTCTAGAGTGGGATTCTCTTTAGGTGGTTTCCAATAGGGGTTGGGAATTTTATATGGAGACACTGAGGGGGTTTCTTTGGTTTTGAAAAACTCTTTAAGTTGTAGTTTCCTTTCTAAGGTTTTATGTGCTTCTATGAGGGTTTTGGGTGTAGGATTAGGAAGGGGTGGGATGTATTTCAGACCCAATTTTAAGCATTTCTTTTCATTAAAAGTGAGGGGGCATGAGGTGAGGTTGTGCACAAAATTGAAAGACACGGCATTATCAAAAGAGTAGGCTGGTGGCTTACCAAAATTTTTGAGCTTGTACGCATGTGGGTTGGTAAGAGGGAGCCAAAATTTTCTCCTTATCCTAGCTTTAATGTATGTAGAGGTGGGGTCGTGTTGGAGGTGATCCACCAGGCTGGGCGAAGTCGTAGTCGAGGGAGGTGAAGGAGAGCTATTGAGCATCCAAAGTGTAGGTAGGGATGAAGAGAGGATGATTTAGGTAGGGTGGGACGAGGGTTAGAGATTGGAGGGTTTTTGTTGAGGGTGATTTTGGAGGAGGGAAGGTGTTTCATTTGTTTGATTATTTCACGCTCCGCAAATTCTTTGATAGATTCCTCTTTTGGAAGATGGCTTATTTCCTCAAGGGTAGCGGTAATGGTTCGCTTTCTAGCCTTCTTTGTTCTTCTTATTTGATGGTGGTTAGGTGGGTGTTAAGTATGTGTGCTTGCATGAGAGAGAGGAAGTGTTGAAGAGTCGAATTCTTCCCTTCTTTCAAGTGGCATTGCCACTCTAGGGTAGAGATTAGGGGTAGGGAGATGTGTGAGAGTTTTGTTGTGAGGCTAGAGAGACGGTTGTCCACATTAGAGTGATAGTTTTTTAATTCGGTGTTGAGGTTTTGGAGGAGGAGTTTGTTGGCTAAAATAAGGGCTTGGGTGCAATCCAATTGATATTGGATAGTGAGAGCGGTAAATTTTGCATTAAGAAGAGCTTGAGCTTGTGTGTCTTCAATTTGTAGACGGGGTGATTTCATGTTGAGGCTATTAGGAGCCAATTGTTGCTTATATAACTCCTCCAAGTTAGTGATGAAGGTTGTAGCTTTGCACTTCTTTTTGTGTAGTTTTTGAAATTTGGCAAGGGAGGATCATAGGATGTCTTCAAACTCCTTCAGTTTTTTAAGGGATATAGAGGGAGGTATCTCGTGTCTTTGTTGGGTGTGATCCAAGTAGGAAGGGGGAGAGGCATGACCGCGGTTCGGAGGAGGGTTTAAGTTTTAAGGTGGATGATGAGGGCTTCGGGCTTGGTGGATTAGGTTTGATGGTATTGAGGGAAATTTGAAAGCTAGATGGCGGTTTTTTAAGGTTTAGTGGCTACGGGTGGGGCAAAGTTTTCTTCTGGGGGCTAAGATTAAGGCGGACGGGGGAGTTTGCTTTGCCTTCTTCTTCTTCTTCATCTTGGATTCTAGTTTGTTGTGGGTTGATTAAAAAATTGAAAGAGTCCTTGGGGAGGTGTTCGAGCTCTTCCGTGATGGTTTTGTAAGGGTCTAAGGTGAGGGGGTCGAAGGCTTTTGAGATTTCTAAGGTGAGCTTTGGCTTATTAATATTGGCCTCGAAGCTATGTGGACTTTCCGTTGGTTAGAAGGCTTTGCACTACATAGGCCTTACAATTGTCAACTAGATATAGAGCTTCTCTAGTGACTTGATCAAACGTTGTGCATCCTTTTAGATGTAGGTCCTTTTTGAGAATTTCATTCCTCAAACCCTCTATGAAGAGAACTGATAATATCTCATCTTGCGGCACCTCTCTCATAGGACATCTATCAATGTATTGTTTGAAGCAAAGCAAAGCTTCCTTCACTCTTTCGTTCACTTTTTATTTGAAAGCGTACATCTGTGATGCCGTGTTATGTTTGATCCCCCTTTTTAGAACTCCTCTACAAACTCTTGTAAGAGTTGTGCTATGTTTGGAAAATCATCTCTATTTAGTGGTTGGAACCAAGTCAAGGTTGTTCCTTCCAATGTTAACCCAAATCCCTCATATTGAGTATGAAAATCTGCAATTCGTTCAACTCTCAACACTTGTTGGAAGAGTGAGACATGAGCATATGGATCCCCTGACCCACTGTACTTTGTCTTGACACATTGAGCCACTTGATATGGTCTTAATCGTTGTGGTTCAGTCACCAGTCTAACCAATTTGTGGTCTCTTGGAAAGATGTCTCTCACTCTCTCCTCTCGTCTTCAAGAGAATCCCAGTGGAATCCTCTCTGATATGCGCTCTAGCATCGTTCTTGTCTAGAATTAAGTACAGATTGGAGTACCCTTGTATGTGTATTTTTCTAAGTCAATTGGATCTACAAGTTTGTACTCTCTTCCATACTTATATACCATTAAAACTTGCACTCCATTGGCATCTATATACGTGGATACATAGAGGTTCTTATGAGTGGTCAACTCCCTGGCATTGGGTTCTACACACCTGTAGAAGATGTATGGCTCCCCATTTGTGAAACTGTATAAGCCATCATGAGCAAAATCTGTAAGCACTCTCATGGATTCATTGGCTTTGATGAATCTCACGTCCGGTTTGTTAATCAGAGGATGCCTCTCCTCTATGTATTCTCCCAATCCCCCAGTTGTCCGCATTGCATCGTTTTTCATGTCTCTGAGTGGAGTAGAGAACCCTGGTGGTGGATGATTTTTCATGGTCAAGACTCTCTAAGAACTCTCAAGATAGTCCTTGACAAGCCCACTTTGGCTAAGTGCAACTTATCCCTTGCTCCTGGTAAGGTCTCTCAAAAGTCAAAAATTTGTGACTTTTTGGTCTCTGGAAACTACTCTTGGAGTACCCTAAAAGTTTGGTGTTGAGCCAGCAGAGGATCACACCCACATTTTTGCTCACACTCATCATTTTGTAACCATTTATTGTAATAAATGTCTTTCCGACATTAATTTTGATTTGAGCCATTCATTAAGTAACGGGACTCAATTGAGTTTCCAGCTTGTAATCCCGAAGTAATTTCACTTGCTGATGTAATTAGTTAGAGATGATCTCACCTCCAAGGCTGAGGTATATAAGCCAAAGTTTTTGTAACCTAGGGGGGGCAGATTATTAATCAAAGTGAGTTTTTTGAGCGCCGTGACTGTGTCTGAGAGAGAGAGAGAGAGAGAGAGAGAGAGAGAGAGAGAGAGAGAGAGAGAGAGAGAGATCCTGTTTCATATAGCATTCGTTCATAGTACGGATTTCAGTCACTTGCGTATTTTAGAACTTAGATTTGATTTCCTTAGTAGTGATTGTCATTAGAAGGTCGAGTAGGTGATTTGACACCCACCTAGTTGTTTCCATGCGCCTGCGGGTCAAGCTCCGTCCTCGTCTGACAAATTCTGTTGTTGGTTGAGTTCTCGCTATTTAGCTCCCGCTAGCGGCGTAACCGCCTTAACATTTGGCGCCGTTGTCAGGGACGAGAGCCCTAAGTAGGTGACCTTAGACTAATCCTACGAGGTGAGTCGTATAAACTACTTTGTATACTTTAGTTAGAAAAGATCTAGGAGTGGTGGACTCCGAAGATCTCGAGAGATACTAGGAAGTGGGGTATTCCTGGGTCTTCCGTGTTAACAGTATTTTTAGTTTAGCTTAGATTTGTTTGTTGTTTTGTTGGTGTTGAGTAGTTGTTGATAGAAGAAGAATTTGCTAGTCCGTGAGTGGCAGTGGATCTCTTTAAAATCACAATTACCAAACCCATTTTATGATTAGGAATAGCTTAGGTAGGACTTCATTTAATCTTGATCTAGAGCTAGTAATCATTGGAGTATTTGCTTGATATGGGTGATTGCATGTTAGATCACTAAACCGTCGAGTTAGTAGTGAAACTTGCAATAAACAAAAGTCAGAGAAATTTTCTGTGTATCTGGGAGTTGCTGAGCACTTGAGAAAGCTTTAGGAAGGATTCTGTGCCAAAAAACTGGAAATCTGTAACTTTAGACATCATACGCGTATGATGTCTTAATGACCAAACAGTGACCAAAACAGAAATTTTGACTTTACCAGAGTGTTCAAAAGGGGGGTTATTCCCTAATTTCAACTTAAAACAAGAGCATTAACACTCAAAGAAACCCAAAAAGACAAGCCGGAGTCCAAGAAATGCAAAGAATAGGAAATTTTGGATTCAGATCTTGTTTTTACATTCAAACCTGACAAAAACACTTGAAACTCAATTATAAACATTGGAGAAGGCTTAAAACCAAGAATAGTCAAAATCTGGGACAAAAGACATCATACGCGTATAATGTCTTTTAGCACATCCACTGCTTATTTTTTATATCTGACCTGACAAGATTGTTACAAACACTGTAGAAAGCATAAATATCAAGTCTTGACCCAAATTGATGAAAAAGACATCATACGCGTATGATGTCTTTGACCTAATTTTGGACATATTTTGATACTTTGCCAACACAGATCCATTGTAATAGCTGTCTAGAGGTTATATTTCAAGTTTCATCCCATTTGGATCACAATTGACCCAAAACAAGTCAAAAGCGGAAAATTGCCAAGAAAAGCCTAAATTAGCCATAACTTGCTCAAACAGAGTTCAAACTGAATTTTGTGAGTGGACAGAGCATAAGGGGGCTACTGAGAGTGAGCATAACCAAAATAGTCCAAATCTGTGAAAAAAGACATCATACGCGTATAATGTCTTTTTCAGCATAGCTGCAACAAAATTCTCACTTGATGAAACAGAAGTTGTCCAACTGACAAGATTAAACAATTGACCAAGTATCAATCAGTTTGGATCAATTCTGACCACAAAAACTTGGGAAAACAAATTGCCGAGACGGAAAAGTTAAAGTCCTTTAGGGGAATTGATGAATTTGAGATCGGGCAGGAATCTCCAGAATAACCAACCAAAACAAGGGGAACAAGCAAGTGTCATATTAACCGAGGGAAGTGTAAACCAAAGTTGGGTGCAACCATTAGAGCCGATCTTTGAAGGAAGTGTTTCTGATACTTCTTCGGAGAGATCTTACGAGATTTTCACCGAACACTTGGAACACTTGAACCTGAACAATAGAGAAAATATGGCAGCAGGATCATCAAACCCTTCTGCCACAATGAATCTATTGTTCATAAAATACCAGTACGACAATGAGCAAGGTGCCAAGATCTACAAAGATGGAATGGACCGCTATTGTGTAAAGATAGAAGATAGACCTAGTGAGTTCAAGGACTTAGTGCCTGTGAGCTATAGCGGAGATAGATATCTAGATGACGAGGGTACCATGTACTTGGTAGTCCTAAACCCTTACATTGTGGACAAGTGGGGATTGATGGGCACCAAAGCCAAAGTAGATGAAGAACTTGAGGAGAAAGCACCAATAATGAACTTCCCTGATGCGAGGTTAAGAAGAGAGAATGAAACTACAAGGATCAACACTGATAACATCTATGTGGGGCTATACAAATATAATAATGGGGAGCAAGATCTCTATTATAGATGTGAAGAACCCTACACTGGAGAGTTGACAGACCAAAAAAGACTTTATGTCTTTACCTACACAGAGGGATCGGAAGTGAAAATTGCCGCTTACGACAAGTATGGGAGGCAATACTCAACAATGGGCAAGAAAGAATTAGAAGGATATACATACTTTGGGGGACCACTACATCAGTATTATGTTACTTCTAGCTCACAAAGACCAGCACCAACAAATGGAGTGCAAAACCCAATGACAACAGGAGGACAAAGAACTCAGGCTGCTGACTCTTTCAGTCAACCTCAGTGCAGTTCCAATCCCCACGTATGCCACTCCAGGTCCAAGGTTCGAAGCGGAACCATCACATTTACCTCCTAGTAGTAGACTCAGGGCAGGGGAACCGACAAGGGTAACCCATGAAGTCCATGATGCTAGAGAAAGCTTTAGCCGGGACACAGGAGCAATGAGATTGGTAGCAGACCATAGACATATGAGACCATCTCAAGTAGCCAAGTGTATGCCAAAGAAGTATGGTGGTTCAGGAGATCCGTATGCACATGTGTCACTCTTTAAGCAAGTCTTAAGAGCTGAGCAGATAACAGATTTCCATACACAATACGAGGGATTTGATCTTACTCTAGAAGGTACGGCATTGACATGGTTTCAACCATTGAACGGAGGGGGATTCCATGACATTGACCATTTGCTAAGAGAGTTTGCTGAGGAATTCTCAAAACGAGGGATTAAGCACAATACGGTCTCACAAATATATGCTTTTAAACAGAGAGAACACGAAAAAGTGAAGGAAGCTTCACTTCGCTTCAAACTACATTGAGAGATGTCCAGTACGTGAACAACCACAAGATGACAGACTATATGTTCTCTTTATTGAAGGATTGAGAAACGACACTCTCAAGAAGGACTTGCACTTGAAAGCTTGTACAAGTTTCAAGCAAGTAACGAGAGAAGCATTGTACTTAGTGGATAACTGTACGGTTTATGGAGAGGTGTCAGCGGATACAGATTTTGCATCCAGTATCTCTTCCTCCGTAGCGAGCGAGACTACCACTAAAAAGAATTTTCAAACAACAACCATGCCAAATGTAGAGCAAATGATAGAAGATGCTCTAAAAAGGATGGCACCATACCAAAAACCATTGCCAAAACCATTGAAATGGTGTGCTATTGAATAAAAATGGACAAACCATCCAACAGAGGAGTGTTATTACAACAGAGGGTATGTAAGGGAGCGTCAGTATGCACCTCCTGCTCAATTAGCACCACCTGAGGTACATCCAATACCTCGATACCCAACGGGAAATGTACCAGGACCTATGGGGATAGAAAGACCGCAACCGGTATTGGGACAACAACCACCTTTACCAGGAGCAAGACCAGTGGGCATTAGATATGCACCAACCTTAGAGAATCAGGAAGAACAAGCCTTAGTGCCTGTTCAAGCCTATTATGAAGAATCTGGTGCACACATGTCTCCAACTGTGTATTACCCACCAGAAGAACCCAAACAACCAGAACCATGGGGCATGATTGGGAATGTTGGAACACCAACAGTTACAAGTGCTTCTGATGAAGAGAGATACAATTTGGACGCAAGAACATTGATGTTCATAGCTCATGGAGGGTTAACAGGACAAAGACCATCCTATCCACAAAGGACGAATCAAGTGGGACCAAGACCAGCACTAGGACCCTGTTACAAGTGTGGAGGTGACCATCTGATGAATGTTTGTCCACATACGGAAATCATTAGAATTAACGCTTATTGCACTGAGTGTGGGGTTACTCACTTCATTGAGGATTGTTCAAAGAATCCAAACAAAGTGCAAAAGACGACATTGAATATGCTAGAAACTATTCCTACCAGCAGTGGGTCTGAAAATGAAACTCTGATACCAACGCAAGTTGTTACTAGAGCTCAAGCTAAGAAAACCACTAGAGAACCTGAGAATGGAAAGTTAGCGACTGAAGTGGTTAGTCAAGGACCGCGGAGTCAGAGAAACACATGGAAAGCTAGAAAAGCACGCATGAAGTTGAGAAAAGAACGTGAAGACGCTATTCTAGCTGAGGAACTAAAGCGAACTAAAGATAGATTAGAAAAACTTGAGAGTCAAAACGGGAAACGAGAGATGAGCCCGGAAAGAACGAAACAAAAGAGTATCAAAGAAACAACGAGCTTAAGCTCAGGGGGATCAGTGCTAGTCGACAAAGTACACGAACCATTGGACGCACTGATGAGAGCTTACGAAGCTAGGTTAAAGAACAACCAAACACAAGAACAGAGGTGGATGACATACCCAAACGCGGAATTGGAAAAGCAGAGACTTGAAATGTGCCAGAGAATGATCGAGACTGCACAAGCCTTATTAGAACCACCAAGAGAAACAATGAATTGTGGAACGAAAACCCAATTCAGCAAGAGACTATCATTTCACGGGTAGCTGAAAAGACTCCCAGTGCACAAAAGCCTGAAAATACACACAAGGATGACCGCATAGTATTGAACACAACCGATCAGGAGATAGAGAGTTTTCATCCAGTCATACAGAGGTCTTACGGAAGAGATGAGGATTACAATGAATTTTGGAAACAAGTGAGAGAGGCAAACTTTGCAAACGAGCTAAGTTGCCAAGCTAATCAGACAAATTGGGAAAAGGACATCAGGAATCCTCCCATAGTGGAATTTGAGGCAGGATCTCAAGTGGACTTGGATCTGCAATCTTACTGGGGAGATGGGGGCTCTGTTAGAACAATGGAGAGCAAACCTCATTCACTGAATACCTTACCTTCATACTTAGGAGAGTATGAAGCAAAATCCGAGATTAGAGCACTTCCCTCACGAAGAATCTCATCAGAAAAAGTCATGGACTCGCAAGGATTGATAGAGATCTTGTCAACACCAGTGACATGCACTATCACTCTAGCTGAGCTTTTGAGGCTAAGACCACATATGTGGACCACTGTAGGAAAATGCTTGGAGAAATTTGGGATAAAAGACCCAACATCGAGACTGCAAGAGGGTATACAAGAGCTGAGCAAACCACAAAAGAACGCTAAGCCTGTACCCTTAAACAAGGTCGGAGAGTATTGCGAAGGTGAAGAGGGGAATACAACCTTACCAGTTGAATTCCAAGGAGTGAACACGATGGCAATACTAGACAGCGGAGCTGGGGTAGCCATTGCTACAAAAGAAATCTGAAAAAAATGGGGGAAACCAGCAATAAGGAAGACTAGGTTGAAACTCCAATTAGCAGATGGACACATGGAGAAACCTATGGGGTTATTAGAGAAAGTCGTAGTGACTTCTTGCGGCATTGAATACGAACATACTTTTGCTATTGTCGATTTTGGCAAGGAGAATAACTATGATATCATACTGGGAAGACCATTCATGAGACAGTTGAAAATGGTCCAGGATTGGGGCTACGATCACATATACCTAAGAAATATGGAAACCACTACACGTGTGAACCTGAAAGACCATAGCTACAAAGATGTGAACCGAACACCGGTAGAGGAGTTTGATTCAGCTACTTTGGCGGGATCCGAATTTCCAGCTTGGTTAGGTAAGCCCAAGGAGTTATGGATGTGTGGAGCCTCGAAATGTGGAAGTCTGAAGCGAGAAGAATATGTTTTAGAAAGGGCTATCGAAGACGAAACTTATATAGGAGAACCCTTTCCAGAGGACACGCTTGAACCATTAGAATGGACACACATTCTAGCAACCCTAGATGTTTGTGCAATTCCGGATGGTCCCACAACAAAATTTTGCGACAAGGACGGGTACGACGTGGTTCCGTACTTCATGTTGAGAACTGTACTCGAAAAAGAAACTGAAAAGAACGATACACTGGAAAAGGAAGATGAAGAAGAGGTGTTTCACGACATTCCCGATCATCCAGAGTGGGGAAATGAAGCAGACAACGAGTCAACGGACAATTCAAGCGGAAACGAAGAAACTATAACGGATGTCCGATTTTATGATTTTCCGAACCAAACTAAACAACGCCAGAAACGCTATAGAGCAAAGAGAAAAACAAAGGGGGTTAGAACCAATCCGATGCCTAGAATAAGAGGAAAAAATCAATTCCTAATGCTAGTAAAGGCGGAAGATTGTGTTAAGGACAAGATTTCTGGAAGAATGAGAGGCAATGATCAAAAGAGCTTACGAAAAGACAAAAGAAGCTCAAGAAATCAAGTTCAAAGGAATGAAACGAAAACTGAAACAAAAAATCAGAAAAGAACAAGCGCAACAGAGAACACACGGAGTCCAAGTTAGAACGTAGAAACAAGTACAGAGAGCTCAAGAAAACTCTGAAAGAAGTTTGGACGACAGAAATTGAGAGTGGAGAGGACGAAAACGCCAAAATCAAGGAAAACATGGATGTTCCCTCTCACTACAGGAAATTCACAATAGAGGATAGGAAGGTGGTATTAACCCAACCTATTCGAGAGAGAAAGGAGAACGAATCTTATGACGGACCGGAGGATGCAAAAAAAGTTGATTTAGCAGCTCCAGGTGAGACACCTAGACCGGTGTACATAGCCACAGATTTGTCTCCAGGCGAGGAAGAGAGACTTTTGAGTCTTCTCAGAGAGTACAGGGATGTGTTTGCATGGTCTTATAAGGACTTAAAGGGAGTTGACCCATCGATATGCCAACACACAATCCCACTAAAACAAGATGCAAAGCCTAGCAGACAGAGACCATACACATATAATGATACGTTTGCTAAGCGAATCAAAGAAGAGATAGATAAGCTAATGGAAGCTGAATTCATATACGAGATTGAACACACCGATTGGGTATCTCCAATTGTGGTGGTACCCAAGAAGAACGGAAAACTCCGAGTGTGTGTCAACTTAAAGAAAGTGAATGCTGCAACAATCAGGGACAATTATCCCCTGCCGATAACTGATCATGTTCTAGAGCGTGTATCAGGGAAAACAGCATACTCCTTTCTTGATGGTTTTTCAGGATATAACCAGCTAGCCATAGCACCGGAAGATCAACATAAAACAGCTTTTGCAACGGAGTGGGGAATTTATGCTTATCGGGTTATGCCTTTTGGTCTAACCAATGCTCCCGCAACCTTCCAGAGGCTGATGACGCATGCTTTCAAAGAATACTTAAGGTTGTTTCTAGAAATATACATGGATGACTTATGTGTACATTCTCTTCTGAGAGATGAGCATCTAGAACACCTAAGAAAAGTATTTGAGAAATGTAGGACATATCGCATTTGTCTCAATCCTGAGAAATGTGTGTTTATGGTCCGACAGGGCAGAATTCTGGGACATATTGTCTCACAAAACGGAATATCCACGGATTTAGAGAAGATAAAAGTTATAGTGGATATGCCTAGACCAACCAATGCGAAACAAGTACAGAGCTTTATGGGACATTGCGGATATTATAGACGATTCATTTACATGTACGCTATAATAGGCCAACCACTTTACAGGCTAATAGTGAACTTTGAATGGACAGAGGAGTGTGAGGAATCATTCAAGAAATTGAAAGAGGCACTCATTACTGCTCCAGTCTTGAAATCACCAGATTGGGAGAAGATATTCCATGTGCATATAGATGCTTCGGCATATGCAATAGGATGCATTCTGGCTCAGCCAGAAGAAGGAAACATGGATTTTCCTATCTGTTACGCCAGTCGACAGCTCAACAATGCAGAGAAAATTACACCACAACAGAGCGAGAAGGATTAGGAATGATATATGCTGTGAAGAAATTTCGGCATTATCTTCTAGCCAACAAGTTTGTGTTTTTTACGGATCACCAAGCCTTGCTCTACCTAGTGAATAAACCATGCAATACCGGGAGAATAGTGAGATGGTTCATTATCTTACTGGAATTCGACTTCACGGTAGTAGTAAAGAAAGGAAAAACACATCTTAGAGCTGATCATCTTTCGCGATTGACGAATGGAGAAGACCCTATAGGAGTAGATGACGACATGCCAGACGCGTACTTGTTCAACATAGAAATGATACCGAAGTGGTCTCAAAATGTCGTTAGCCTATTAACCTATGGAGGAGAGTTTGATAGAAGAGAATACAACCAGAAACATATTGCTATTCAGCAATCCAAGAATCTTCAATTGGTTGCAGGAAGGTTGTATCAATTGGGAAATGATCATGTTTTACGACTATGCATCAATCCTGAGGAATATAATATATATCTGTGCGAAGCACATGTTCAGGAATGTGCATTTCATTGTTCAAGAAGGAACACATATAGGAATTTGTTACAATTGGGAGTCTATTGGCCAGGAATGAAAGAAAGCGTACATGAATATGTCACTGTATGTATTGTATGTTCATCAAAACCGCCAGCAGAGTATTCGACATTATATCAGATAATGATCGCTCCGGAATGGAGTCAGTATATTGTTGAATATCTCACAAATAGAACTTTCCCAGAAGGAACGTCAAAAGCTTGTCAGAAATCTGTAGAGACAGAAGCTAGAGATTACGCTTTAATAGGAGATCAACTCTATAAGAGAGGTAAAGACAACCAGCTTAGGATTTGCGCATCAGAGTCTGAGTATGTGATAATTCTGGAGCAAGCTCATGGAGGAGTAGGTGGAGGCCATTTCTCAGGTGATAAGACAGCAAAACTTGTCTTAGCCGCAGGAATATGGTGGCCAACATTACATATGGACGCTGAGGAATACGTTAAACGGTGTGATGACTGTCAGCGGACCAAAGTACCACTTAAAAGAGATGATATGCCGCTTAGACCAATGATGGGGGCAAGAGATTTTGCAAAATGGGGGATTGATTATGTCGGACCCATTTCACCTCCTGCATATAAGACTCATGCACAATACATCGTTGTGGCTACAGACTATCTAACAAAGTGGATCGAAGCAAAGGCAACTCAAAAAGCAGATGCTAGGATCACGGCACAATTTCTATATGAATACGTCTTTATGGATTGCCAATAGAAATTGTGAGTGATCGAGGCACACATTTTATAAATGAAGTGATAGAGATCCTTCTAGGTGAATTCATGGTAATCCATAGGAAATCAGCCCCGTATCATCCACAAGCAAACGGACAAGCTGAAGCAACAAACAAAACCATATGCACAGTCCTTACGAAGATTGTATCTGAGTCGAGAACTGACTGGGACCAGAAGTTGCATTCAACATTATGGGCATATAGGGTAGCATATAAAACATCAATGGGAACGACCCCATATAACATGGTTTTTGGGCTAAATGCTATCTTACCAATAGAATTCTTGATTTCAACCTTAAGGGTGGCTAAGGATCTAGAGTGGACAGGGCACGAGCTTTCTGATAGAATAGATGACCTGGAAAAGCTAGACGAGCTTCGCCTAAAAGCAGTAGCTTCTATCTACGCTCAAAAAAGGCGACAAAAGGAATTTTTTGATAAGCATGTGCGGACTAAAGAGTTTAAGGTTGGGGACTATGTCCTAGTTTACACTCTGAAACAGCATGCTAAGAAGCTTAAAAAGCGAGGGATGGGACCTCTGGTGATTAAAGATCTATCACCAAGTGGAGCCGTCAAGCTTGCTACATTAGACGGAGAAGAAATGCCCAATTGGATTAGTGGATGCAGAGTGAAAAAGTATCTTTTGCCGCTAACCCAAGACATGCTTCTCAAAATACATCAAGAAAAGCTGCGTGTCCAGAAAAAGAAAAAGATTGTGGAGGAAGCGCAAGCCGAGGCGAAGGAAAGAATGGAGAAAAGAAGACTACTACGTCAGAAACAGCGCAATGAAGGAGCAATACGAATAAACGCAGTCAGTATAACAGAAATGGATAATGACAAAGAAGAACCCATCATTGAATGCAAAGTAGGAACCAACCAAATCAAAGCCAGAGCACTATTGGATTCAGGAGCTCAAACTAACCTACTTTCACTCAGTTTGTATAGACAATTGACAAATGACACTAAATTACAAACTGCCAAGCAAGAGTTAAAGAGTTACTCTGAGAATTCAATCAAAACTGTCGGATGCACAGTTTTACATATACAGATTAACCAGTATGTGTATCCTCATATGTTTTACGTGGTTGAAGACCAAGCTACACAACATCCATTATTGCTAGGACAACCATGGCAGAAGCAATACAATGCAATGATTGACTGGAGTTCTAAATCAGTGCTTATCAAATACGAAGGTGAAAGTCAATCAGTTAAGTTCACCAAAGGAGCAGAGCCAACTCCAAAGGAAGAATCCAAGAACAAAGGTAAACAACAACCAGAGAAAAAGAAGAAGCAATGGCAACCAAAAGTTTCTATACAACTGGATTGCTCTTCGACGAGGAACTCTCAACATTGGATAAGGAAGACAAGCAATAATATAACAGCTCAACCTTGGGAAAAAACGGAGTCAAAGTTGGTATGGAGACCAAAAAAGGTTGTGCCAGAGAACACAAAGGTGGAAAACAGAGTCTTCAATACCAGACAACAGAGTGATTCCAGACAATCAAGGACAGTGAAACAGATCTGGATTCCAAAGAAGTTCATGACGGCACAAAGCTATAGCAAGCAAATTTGGATCCCAAAGATTTGTAAACAGGAACTCCCTTCAGTACAATCACGAAAACTCCTAGGTATTTCAAGGCGAGGAAATCAACACAAAGAACAAAGCAGGTTTGGGTCGCAAAGAGTTTGTGGCAAGCACAAGCGAAGCGGAAGCAGATTTGGATTGTGAAAAAGAACAACAAGGTAAAGAAGAATCCATCTACTGATTCTACTACCGAAGTGCCAAAACCAACCCAAAACCCGACCACCAATCCTTCAATCAAACAAAGAGCAGCTTTATTGGAAAGACTGTTGTATCATCGCTCTACAATTGCATTGGGAACTTATGACCAAAACAACTACAATGCTTCGCCCACAGACACTTCATAGTCGTCCAGGAGGACTCAGACTAGGAGGGGGGGAGGTATACAGGTATACAGGAGCTACAAAGCAGCTACAAGCGACAAAAACAAAGAAAAACAAAAATTATATTACAAGGGCAGTGTCTTACATGATTTTGCAATTTTTATGTTTGATTGCGGATATTGATAATATTTATGCCCTTATATACCTTGTTTTGCAACAAGAAGAGATCAAATGATGAATTTGGGTCTCTAGACGTGTAAATATCACTAAATAAGAGTGTTTTTGGAGCTAAAAAGTGGAAAAAAGTGGTAATCCAAGTCCAGAAATCACAAATAAGTGTATATTCATATACACAGGGTTACCAGCTATTTATTGTGTATGTTTGGAATTTTTTGGCTTCAATTTGCTATTTTCCTTTATTTTTTATGATTTTCTTGATAAAAGTAAAAGAAAAATAAAAAAGCAGGTGAAACGAGATCAGAAAAAAGAAAAGAATAGATGGTGATGATCCTAATGACAAGGGCAACCCATGGTAAAAATTGAGTACAATTTGGAAAAGTTGCGGAAAGCCCGAAATGACAGAATTTTGGCAAAGTGGACAGATTTCTCAGAAAAGGTCAAACGGAGTCCAAATTGAGAAATTTCAAATCCTAAAGTGCATTTCACGACGAGATAGGAGCACATGTCAAATTTGGTAACAAGTGATCCGGGAAGTCCAAAGTTAAGTATTTTTCACTTCACTTACAAGCTCATTTCACTATTACCCTTGGAGAGAGCAAAGAGCACACAGGAGCATCCAACCTTCTACAGCCTTCTACGACTGCTACGAGAGCTCAGAGGACACCAGACATGAGAGGTAGACTCGTTGCCATAAGATTTTGATGCTTATCATTAACTTTTGTCGCGAAAACTGAGCAAAACCAAGAAACAAGAGCAGACGGGGAATGAGGTAGAATGCTAGGTAGTGGCACAACCGCCTAACCAAACCTTGCAAGAACTTATAGGTGGGTTACCCTAGTATAGAAGATGGGTTTCTAACACTCAAAGCTCGAGAAAGAACGACTGGAAAAACCCTAGGTCAACAGAGCCTGCAAGAGGCAAACAGGAAAAAGTTATCGAAACGACACAAAACTTCTCAGGAAGCTTAACAACATCGAGGGCAATGCAACCATGGAGTATCTCCAAGTTTGGACCACCAAAAGTGGGTCAAAACAACCGATTCGACGGCAGACACACAAAGCGTCATTTTGGCATAACGGCTGAAATTGACGACCTAATGAAATGAAACTTCACAAGCAGCTTCAAGTAACTATTGATGACTTATGTTTGCAAGCAAAACCCAAAAGAAAGCTGATTCACTTACCGATGGTGAAAAAGACGCTTTCGGGAAACCAAATGGAGAAAGATGGAGAACGGGGAGCCAAAGTCAAGTTCAACCAAATAGATGGCTTCACAACATATCCAATGAGCTGGAAATGCAACTCTCGAGAAGAAAAGTTGAAGAGATTCAGCTCCAAGGCAAAAAGACGACTTCAGAGACTGAAATGCCTATAAGGGGGCTTTTTAGCTAAACTGATGACTTCTTAAGTTGAAAACTAGTTAGCAGGGCTTAGGGCACTAGCACAAAGCATTCTTTGCACAAAAGGACCAACATTTCAAGAAAAGACATCATACGCGTATGATGTCTCACAGCATGAATTTCACATCCATTTCAACATTTGAGTGCATAGCCTCATTCCACATGTTAATCACATCCTATGAACCAAGTATCATGAGAATTGGAGTTAGAAAACCCAAGGAAAACCAAAAAGACGCACAGTAGGCCATAAAATTGATTTTTGGTCCTAATTTTGTCAAAATAACTCCAAACTCATTGAAACTTTGTAGGATTGTTGTTAAACACATCTACAAGCTATCTGGAACCAAAAAGCACCATTTTGACACAAAAGACATCATACGCGTATGATGTCTATTTGCACTTAAAGAGCCAAAACTGCTCATTTGTCATCATACATCCATTATATATATATAATACATGCTACATATGAAATTTGGAACCATTTGGTCAAGAGGATCACCCCATTAGCCCAATTGAGGGAAAATCCTTCACCTAAAGCTTATTTTTGGCCCAAATCCAACATACTCAAGTCCAAACCAAGATTTGAGTAGAGACAGTCCTTCACTAGTACATGGGGAGTCCACAGAACCAATCCCATGCAAAATTGATGAAAAAGACATCATACGCGTATGATGTCTCCAGAGCCATTTTTAGCCCAAAATCTATCCAAACTTCATAAATCCACTGAATAAGCCTATCTAAAGCCAAATCCAAGCTTATAGAGAAATTTGGTCCAAAAATACACTAAAAGACATCATACGCGTATGATGTCTCGCTATGTGATTTTGGCACCTCAGGGCTTCAACCACCAAACAGAAGTGATCTACATGCCATTTGAAAGTGAACCACCAAGTTTTATCCAATTTGGATCATAAAATCCAATTCCCTTTCAAAATTTTGCCAAGAGCCGGAACTGGACAAAATTGGCCAAAACTTGACCAAATGGGATCCAAACTCAAATCCAAGCATATGATAATCATGTATACACTATCAGCTACAAGCACAACCAATATGAAGTCATTTTGACACAAAAGACATCATACGCGTATGATGTCTCCAGCATGATTTGAGCCCATTTTGCATAATTTTTCACCTACCTTGCATCCTTAGCTCATGTTTCAATTTTCAAGTCATTTGGATAGTTAAAAGCTTCACTTCGGCTTTCAGTACTAAAAAGACGCTAACTTCTGAAATTGGAGTTACAGGATCCATGGATTCCACCAAGTCATCGGCAACGAAGAGAAAAAGACCGACAATCAAAGATGCTATTACAGAAGCGGAACCCTTTGACATTCCAGCAGAAACCCTCAAGCCAACCAAAACTTGGGTGGAGGAAGCAGTATTGGAGAAAGAGGGAATAAAGATCTACCAGGGGACTTTCAGAGATCCTCAAGGGCAAGCGGTGGATGTACCGATGATCCCCCAGGAATTGGTAGATTATAGCAGGTCAGGAGACATCAGCAGGTACCTGGAAAGGGAAGACTTGCACAGTTTCTTCACCTCGAGACCATCAAGTGTGGATACAAGAAGAGTGTACGAGTTGGCAACATCCATTTAGAAGGATGGAAAAGCCACATTGACAGCCATGGATGGAGAGAAGGTAGAAGTACAGATCACTCCACAGCTAATTGCAAATGCATTGAAGCTGCACAACAAAGGGAGCTCGGTCAGGGAAAGAAGAGAGGCCATAGAGGTCTATGGGTCCAAGAAACAGAATGCGACCTATGGAGATATGGCGGACCCAAGAGTGGCAACCCTTTGCCGACTATACAACCAATTTCTTCATGTTTGCAGTAAAAGACCGCAAAAGTATACGACACCACCCCATGCCATTGCGACCACCATCACATGGGCATTAAAGAGCAATATGCCAAAAGAGGTGAATTACGCTCAACACATCCAGGAGCAAGTAATTGCCATGCACAACGAGAAGCCAAAATACATAGGAGGAGCGGAAATTCTGACAAGAATAGCTTATGAAGCTATTGGAGCTAGAGATCAGTGGCCAAAGGCTCCCTCCCAGAATGAGTGGCTTAGAGAAGCCGACGAGGAGGAAGAACAGCCCGAAGTACCCAAGAGGGCATCCACAAGAGCACGCCGAAAACTAGAAGTAGTTTCAGAACCTGAAGAAGATGTGGACGACCCACTTAAGAAGAAAGTAAAGAAGAAGGTTGCTCCCAAGCAAACCAAAAGTCAGAAAGCGGCAAGGATGGAAAGATTAGTGGAGTTGTTTAGAGCGGAAAGAGCTCTAAAGGGTGACTTTGAAGAAAAGTGGGTGCCAGACCCCACTAAAGTCGGAACTAGCTCAACCAGGCCACATATTGATCAATTCGATCAATATATTAAAGCTTATGAGGAGTCAGAGGCTATTTTGGAGTAGCAACCTGTCGAGCCATACACTGAAGAGGAGGTACAGCAATTAAAAGCTGAGCTGAAAAAAGACGACAAGGGGAAAAGGAAAGTAGATGAGTCTACTAAGCCTCAAGAGAAAGATGGGCAAGCCGAAAAAGGGAAAGCCAAGGAAGCTAAGGACAAACATCCCTCTATGACTGATGTACCCAGCCCGAAGAAGACGGAAAAAATTGTGGAAGAGACCACAGTAGAGGTGGACACAGATGTTTCGGAAAAGCCAGAAGCCGAGACCCAAGAAAAGAAGATAGATCCAGTTCAGCAAAAGAGAAATGATTATGAGGATCTGGTAGAGATAGGATACACCGAAGAAGAGGCCCTTGAGGCAGTTTATGGGATCACCCTACAAAAACAAGATGAACGGAGAGGGATGGAGAAAAAGACAAAGAGTAAAAAAGAAAGTGAAGAGAAACTGGACGAACCGAAAGTACTAGAAGAGCCAAAGCCAGTGGAGGTGGTGGCGGAAAGAGCTTTAGAGTTGACAGATGATGATGAAAAAGACATGCACATGGTGCATGAACTGCTCAGCAAGATAAAAGAAAGGTCCAAGGCAAAGGAAGTAGAGATTGAGACAGCCAAACAAAGAGAAGCAGAGTTGCAGAGAAATTTAGAGAATGCTATGACTGAATCTGAAAGTCATAAAGCATCACTCTATGACGCGGAAAATGAGAGAGACGGCTTGGTACTCCAGCTAGCCGAGGCTTCAAGAGAAGTAACAAGTGCACAGGAAGCAAGGGAGCGGATAGAGGATGAGTTGGAGGCGGCTAAGGATGAGCTCATTGAGCTAAGGGAAAGAGTCGAGCTCCAAGAAAGAACAATCACTAGACTCAGATCTACCCCTAGATCTAGCAGAGCAGGAACCGAACAAGAGGGAGCTATCGTACCAATTTTGGAAGACCAGGTCCGAAGCTTACCAAGAGAGCTAAGATTAGAGCAAGTGCAAAGGTTGCACATTGCGGAGGGATCATTGGCCGCAGAGGAGAGGCTCACATTAGAAAATCAAACACTACGGACGGAGAATGAGGCCCTCCGCAAATAGCTCCAAGATCTACAAGAGCAACAAAGAAGAGAGACAGAGACACCACAAGAAGAATCAGGTGGAGCAGCCATAGAGCTACCAGAAACTGGAGAGGCAACCACAATTGAAGATCCATCCCAAGCTCAAGAGGTGGCCTCGACTTCAAGAATCTCTGAAGAAGAAGAACAAAGGCTCCATGACCAAATAGAAAAGTCAGCAGAGGAGAGTGCCAAGGCGGAAATGGAATGGGAGAGGAGACTCCTAATCTCCATTAGACTTCAGGGACTAGACACAAAAGTGCTCCATGAACAGTGTATGCAACCCAGCCTGCCTTTGCCTTTGATGAAATTTGAAGTGCTAAAGACGAAAAAGAGACTAGAAGGGGAGCAGTATGTCGCTCTTTATGAAGGCAACATCACAAAAGAGGAACAATCAAAGAAGATAGTAGATTCACAACCTAGATGGAGGAAGGGTTGGCTGAACAAATACCCAGCCTACCTCATCTACTTGGTGGAGGCACCAAAGGAGATTCGGGAGGATGTAACCTACTGCCCGATGCCAAGAGTCAGAAACTGGAAAGAGCATCGCAGGATTGCAGAAAAGAAGCCAAATTGGCTTAATTATCCCAGGATTCCAGGACCAAAGGCAGGAGAGAGAATAGGTAAAGCCTACATGGTGAAAACCCTAACGGGCACCATCAAGCTCTTTACTGGCTCTCTTGACCTTTCATGTCAGATGCTCAAGAAAATCTGCAGGACTCTCTTAGCTTGAATTGAAGTGTTCGCGCCAGATAAAGCCACGACCTCGAGTCTACTATCGACGGCCGACACGGTGACTGATATGATGTACGATCTTTCATTGCAGCCTTCTCCAAAAGTGTTACACCTCCTATACCAAAGGATTATGTTTTTGCCTAGCTTCCACATGCAAACATTCGAAGAAGCTTTCTACACCGGCTTTTTCACCCACGAAAGCAAAATATTCGGCCCAACCTTGACCATCGGCAACCTATGATACGAATCACATTTGCAGATGCTCAAGACGATAGGACTTTATTGACCAAGCATAAAACTCATGTCAGGGACGGCATGAACGCGGAGGGGGGGAGTGTTGAGCCAGCAGAGGATCACACCCACATTTTTGCTCACACTCATCATTTTGTAACCATTGATTGTAATAAATGTCTTTCCGACATTAATTTTGATTTGAGCCATTCATTAAGTAACGGGACTCAATTGAGTTTCCAGCTTGTAATCCCGAAGTAATTTCACTTGCTGATGTAATTAGTTAGAGATGATCTCACCTCCAAGGCTGAGGTATATAAGCCAAAGTTTTTGTAACCTAGGGGGGGCAGATTATTAATCAAAGTGAGTTTTTTGAGCGCCGTGACTGTGTCTGAGAGAGAGAGAGAGAGAGAGAGAGAGAGTGAGAGTCTTATCTACTTGCTACGCGAGCTACGGAGCAGCCATTGGAGAAGCAACACCGCCATTGTGTTAGCAACGGCGACAGCTACGCACAGATACTAAGAGTGCGCGCTATCGGCTTCTATGTGTGGTAAGTTCCTACGAGCTTCGGTGTGAGTTTTCTTCCAACTCGTGTGTCGGAATGGAGCGTGCAGCATATCTATAGAACCACAACGAGTAGAGCTACACATTGGTACCATCGGGGTCAAGTTTCGATCACCTGTATGTTTCGGCCTGTCTTCATACGCGTTTACCGCACGGAGTGGTTATAGGTTGATTTTGCAGTTCAAGTCTTTAGGGTGTTGTTCTTACCTAGTGTATAGACTTCCCCTTGAGTTTGAGATCGATTCAATGATTCTAGATCCTGTTTCGTATAGCATTCGTTCGTAGTACGGATTTCAGTCACTTGCGTATTTTAGAACTTAGATTTGATTTCCTTAGTAGCGATTGTCATTAGAAGGTCGAGTAGGTGATTTGACACCCACCTAGTTGTTTCCATGCTCTAAAATCGAAACTAGGTGTGTTCTATTGCCCGCAAGCTTTCTTCCTAGCTATACCTGACTCAATTTGGAGTTGTCTATCAAAAGTTAGAGCACTTTTAGTGAACTACACTTGAACCAGCACTCAAAACAGTTCTAAGACCAGAACACAGGGACTTTGGATTTTATTTAGGTCTCCATAAGGTATTTTTAGCTCAAACTTGAGATTTGGAATATACTCAAGTATGTCTACAAGATCACCAAGTCAGATACCCCCACTATGCTGAGAGGTACATGGATCGCGATCCATGTTCTTGTCAAAATTCTTTTCTCCAAATTTTCCCAAATTTTGACTGTGTGTAGACAAGGTCATATGCAAGCTATATACCAATTTTCAGAAAAATTCTGAGGTTGAGGTACATGGATCGCGATCCATGTTCAACCTCATCAAGACTTGATCTCTTGGCAGCTTATTGCACTCTATGTCCACAAGCTAAATCTCACATATTTCTAGATTTGGACTTGTTTTGACAGGCCAAATGGTCAATACAAGGTCTACATTGCGGTTTTCAGTTTGTCACCTATTTTGTTCCCTTTTGATCCAACTTTGCTAAATTTTTTCCAAAATTGGACTTGGGGATATGTTTTCTTATGTAAGCACTACTGATCTGGAAAGTTTCAGGTCAAGTTGTCACGATGGGTACATGGATTGCGATCCATGTTTGGAGCCCAAATTGACTTCTCTTGGTATCATCAGATTCACCATGCTTAGGAGGTCCTATGGTATCAATTTTTTTCAAAATGGACCCCTGAATTGAAAGTTAGGTCAGTCAGGCACTTGCACAGAGTACTTTGCAGTTATGGGCTTTTGGACAGGTTTTTGATATCCAATTTCACTTTTGAAAAGACCGCTAGATTCCTTGTGATGTCCTCTAGCTATGGTGCAAGTTTAGTATCAGACTGTGACAAAGGAACATGGATCACGATCCATGTACCTATGTGTCAGAAGGTACTGAAACTTGGCACACAGCTTGTCCTTGGTCTCCTGATCCCTGCGATATGGTTTTTGTGTGATTTGGACTTGTTTAGGTCAGGCAAAAGTCAATTCACATGTCTGTTTTAGAGTTTTCACCTTGAACAGTTTATGGAACTTTTGATGACTTTTTTTGGACTTTTTTGACAAAACTCCTTTGGAGACTTTTGTTCACAATGGTCTCTACTACAAACTTGAAAAGATATTTTCCAAAAATTTATCAAGGGTACATGGATCGCGATCCATGTTCCACCACTTTTGGATCTAAATTTTTGGTGTGCTGATAGCTTATGATGTTTGTAGACTGCTCACCAAGAATTTTTTAATTTGGATCAATTTTGCCCAACCAAAACTGACTTCTACAGTCTGCTGCGACAGTTTTGACAATGTTCAGTTTTTGGCTCTTTTGACCACTTTTGACAACTTTTTTGCATTTGGTTCTTTTGGAAAAAGTGTTTTTCTATGTCTCAGCTACCTACTACTCAAATCTCAGCCAAAAAAATCAAATTTTTTTCATGAGGTGCATGGATCGGGATTCATGTTTGACCACATTTTGACATGAAACTTGGTCAGCTTGTAGTCCATGTTATGGTGATACTCTTCCCCAAATCTTTTTGAATTTGGCCAACTTTTTCCTAATCAAAAGTGAGTTTTTCAGTCTGTCTTGCGGTTTTTGACTAGTTTTTGTATTTGGCTATTTTGACCAACTTTTTTTAATTTTTTGACATGGTGCCTTTTGGGAAAGTTGTTCCAAATGATATCAGGAACATGGATCGCGAATATTAGCCCCAAATGTCAAAAAGGTACATGGATCGCGATCCATGTTTGGCAGCATTTTTTCATGAATTTTGTTATGTTGGTTCTTTATGCCCTGTAGATGCCAAATCTCACCCATTTTTAAATTTGGATCCCAAAATCTCAAGATTTGTCCAATTTTGTGTCCGCAATGTCTGTTTTACTATTTTTACCCTAACAGCCAATTTTGAAGTGATTTTTGAGTTTTTCTTTCAAGCAAACTTTATCAGAGCAATTTCCCATTGATGCTCACTGTAACTGGTTACTTTTCACCAAAAATGGTCTCTCGGGTACATGGATCGCGATTCATGTTCCTCCACAGAATCTGACCAAACTTCTCAGATTGATTCTGACAGTCTGTCGATGCCTTTGATCCACAAATTATCAAATTTGGATCACTTTTGACCTCTCTACCATCAAATTTTCATAATTTCAGAGTTATGGTCATTTCAGTCAAAATATGGTTTTCAACCTTTTTTCCTTCAATCTTTTAGCCCAAATTTGATGGTAGTAGTTTCTACTTACCCTATCCCTAAGTATAGAAATGAAACATGAAACAAAAACAAACGAAACGGTACAAAATAAAGTCGAAACGGAAAACGGAACAACACTATGAAAGTAATGAGAAAATCAAAGAATAAAATGCTTTTGGCTATCTCACTCACAACCCTCTTTGCTTCTCAAGAATAGATCTAGCAAGTCCTCGACTTCTAGACTCTATCAAGTACTAAACCCCATGTCTAGTTGTTTCATTGCTAAGGTGTAAATGGAATGGAAGGAAAATCTTAGAAAAAGAACGCTCTAAATACGCACTAGGTCACTCACCATCTAAGGATCATATCCCCGGCAGCGGTGCCAATGTTAGCGGGTCGCCACGACGGACGTCTGTAGCATAGCTTTCTGGCACTAACATAATGTCAATACTCAGGGAAAGTGACTCGGATGGGGCACGGAGACTCTATGAGATCGTCAATCTCACGAAGTGAACCTTAACAAGCAAACACAATAGCTCAACAAGAAAACCAACACTCAGTGATCAGGGAAATCTGCCTATGTCCTTTCTCACAGCTCTAGGTCATCACGCCATTTCGGCACTTGAACGGACTCAAAATGCAATGAAACTTTAGGAGGAGGTCAAGGACACCCAGGGGCACTATCCTGGCAAGTGTGGTCACAATCCAACAAGGTACCAAAATCACGATCCATCATAAAAAAAGGTCCTAAAAACTGCAACAGAACTATCCAGAACTGTCGTCCTTTGGTCCAAGAACACTCTCCTATGGTCAAAACGACTAAAAACTGCGATTTAAGCACTCAAATCTGCAATTATAGCTCACAGACGTGTAGTTGTGAACCACAGCAAAACTGACAATGCTTACACTTAAATTAAAGAGCAAAGAGAAAGGAACACAATGCACATTTCGAAATTGAAAATGGATTACCCAATCATTAGAAAAGTCGATTACAAGATTGGAGCAGCTTGTAGCTTTAGCGTACGTTTTTGGAGCTCCCACTTCCTCTAAAGATAAGCCTCTTTTCACATTAAAGTTATTGAGCTTTATACCTAGGGCATTCTAAATGGCCAGTGGCTGGCTCACATGGACTTTTACAAATGTCATGACAGCATTACAACTCAAGAAATTGACTCATTACTTTGGAATCAGGATTACACAAAGTATTACTACACTATCTCGAAAAACTAATAGAGTACAAATGTGGTATCCGGCTACGTGTACGGCTAGGTGGGCACCCGTTTGGTTTGTCCTCAAACAAAGACTCTAGATGCCTCTACAACAATGGCTACAATAGTGATTCTAAGAAAGGAGGAGAGAAAAAATTTAAGGCTCTCTCCTTGAGAACTTCCATTTTATCAGCATAATGATGTGAAGAAGGTGATAGCAAAGGTGGTCTTAACTCTCCATATCTACTTGTACATGCTACCTAATGACTTAGACTTCATAAGGCCTTATGAGCTAATGATGATTTTTCAATAGGATGGTCTAGCCCAAGTGGACGACAAACATGAAAACCTAGTGGAAGTCTAGATAACTCAAGAGATCATCGGCCAAGCATGTAATTAGGGCATAGCTTGGTCACCTAGCTCACAGAGGTGGACCAAAAGTCAAATTTTATACTTTAAAAAATCATAAGTTGAGACCTTTTGAGGCTTTGTACCAGGAAGAGAAAGTACCTCTAGAGTCTACTCACAGCACTTTGCATTGGGAAAGCCAAAGAGGTATACAATCCCAGACAAAAAAAATGGTCCATGCACTTCGAGATCATAGAAAGAGATGAAGCTTGATAGTGTAGCTTTATTAGATTCATTACTTGCACATGCAAGGTTCAACCGATCAAAGAAAATGTTGTATCTAAATGGGGGTGTTTTGATACTTTGAGTGATGCTCATGAAGAAGGAAATTGTCTATGGTTATACAAGTCCACTTGTAGGAAAGTGGGAGGACTTGCTGAATTGGTTGCAAGTGATGGAAAGGAAGAATGCAAGCAAAGAAACAAAGGTTAAACCTAAAGGCAACATGACATGAAAACTTTGATGTGAAGCAAGCAAATTGTACCACCCTTACAGCATTTACGAAGATTTACAATAGATGTGCATGTGAGAAATCAATCTCTCTCTCTCTCTCTCTCTCTCTCTCTCTCTCTCATAGTGCCACGTGCAAACTCCTAGATCAGCGCCAAAATGAATGACATCCACTTCCAACATCACCAAAGACAAAAATAAACCGTTAGGCTTTATTGAAAATTTAAACTAAGCTATTTGATTTCCCCAACACCTAAAGGACTTTTGGCATTCCGATGACTTTTCATTGCACCCTCCTATTTGATTCACTCCACTTCTCATTATGTCAAATCTTCACAAGATGGTTAGAATCTCCACCCACTCTCCATTTCAAAGGCCACAAAAGAAAACCACTTTTTATATCACTCTTTGTTACTCACATTTGAACCCATCACGTTGAATGTCCAAGGGTCAAGCTAAACCACTAAGCTACAAGCCCATGATGGTATGTAGGGTGGCCTTATTCATCAAAAACACAAAAACTGATAACCATCCTCCCCCCCCCCCCTCTTTCCTTTTCCCTTCCCTTTTCTTTCCATGTACCCTTCCCTTTTGTTTCCCTTGAAATGCACCATTAAGGAAAATTTGACTTTGCTTTCAAATGCACCTCAAGCAAAACTTGACTTTCGTTTCTCTTCCATAAAACTCAAGGTTTCTCCTAAGATTCCACATAATAGTAATAGGTCCAAAATTGGCACCACCTCCTACTTTCTCCGTCCTTTCCTTTTTGCTTCTTTAGAAGTTTGAAGGCTTTTTATTTTTTGAAATTGCAAAGACCTACCTCATGCAATTAATACTTAATTTGTTAAATGTTCCTTCTAGGAATGGCTAAGGATATTTCACCCAACACAAAAAGGAATGTGACTAACGGGAGGATTACATGCAAGGTTTCTTTTTTATAGGAAAACGAGCAAAGGGGCATTACATGTGTTAGCAAATGAACCCTCTGGCAAATTCTAGCATATCACATGCAAGTTTTTTTTTTATAGGCAAACAAGTGAAGTGGGATTACATGTGCCAACAAATACACCCTCCAAAAACTTTTGGCGTATTACAATGGATTGTAGTCTCCAGAGCGTGTGTGAGTCCAGCATCTTATAGAAATGGCATCCAACCTCCGTGCATGCAAACACAGCCTGAGCCCTTTGAGGAAAAGATCCCATATGCTCTCGCTCTCTCTCTCTCTCTCTCTCTCTCTCTCTCTCTCTCTCCCCCCCCCCCCCCCCCCCCCCATTTTGTAAATTTGTAACAGATTTCTTGCTACGCTTTTCTTCTCACTCATAGATTATCGATGGGATGTGGTGCGGGATGAGGAAGGACTTAGGAGTCTCTTACATGAGAGCCCCTCACACAAAGTACAAAAGAGCGCTCTCTCTCTCTCTCTCTCTCTCTCTCTCTCTCGTCATATTTGGAGATTGTAATGCTCTTTGTCTTCCTCAATTGCAGAGTCATTGACATAACTACCAAAACTACTCGGTGAAACTACATCAATAACAAAGAGAAGAAAATACAAGTCTACATTGGAAACCTCACCGTGCTCCAATTTGAGGCAACCCTATTTAAGATGTGACAATCCATGACATAATTTGATTATCACATTATGCAGGATGATGGGGGCAAGAGGAGCTTATTGGAAGTAGAACGTATAGAGGTTGTACTATACAAGGGTATTACAATGCTTGAATGGTAAAGGACACTCGATCATGTCAAGGAAACGTTTTGATACTGTTGAAGTAGCCCACAATAGGAGAGCGCTCAATGATCACGAAGGGGTCCAAAGTCAATACAATAGCGGATTGTTAACTGTCAACTACATGGAGTAGTAAAGAGGGTTTTTGGTAGTCTAACACCTTAGGATTCAACATTTAGGTCACGGTCCATGGGAAAGGACTTTGAGATCGACCACATAAATCATGTGATGGATGGTGGGGGTTTTTGCACATGGGAGTTGGTTATAGGTAATGACACTTAATGGTGGGACAATGGGCAGTGAAGACTACTAACGGCACTTGCTAGGCTTTACAAGTGGATCAAAAGCATTAAGAAAAAAAAGGTAAAAGTTCACTATGGTCTGCATAAGGCTATTGAGAGGACTTTATATATATATATATATATATATATATATATATATATATATATATATATATATATATATATATATATTAGTAAGATTCTTCTTGCTTAGATAAGCAATGATGTTATCCAACCCTACCTCTAGAATGAGTCGGCTCGGTCCGTCGGGACATCAATAGTTGAGATCTCCATTGGCATAGGTTCAACTGATTATTCTTTCTATTTTTATAATCTTATTTTTTGAAAAATGTGCTTTTGTTAGTCAGGTAGAGATCTGATTGGCTTAGTTTGTCAGCTTTGGCTTGGATGGCCGCATTGGTTAGGTTGAACTCTTGTATATATAGATTTGGCCATTCATGTGAAGGAATGGTATATTGTATGTGATATAGGATAGCGGCAAAGCAATCCATTTCCCTCTTGTGCAGTGGATTGTTATAGAGATGTACTCAAGAGGGATGGCTTAACTTGAGAGTGAAGCTTTGTACAAGGGATAGGCTAACCTTATGCTTACTAGAGAGATTATGCACTCACTAAGAGATAAGCTGAACTACAAACTTATGAGATGATTTGCAATGAGGTGAGGCCTCCTTTATAAAGAAGGTGCACGGCAGCTTGAGGGGCAAGCTATTGCCTTGATGGGCAAGGTAGTAGATATCACTTTACAAGAGTGGGTATCACTTTATACTTGTGGTTGTCACTGTCCAAGGTGGTTTATTGCTTTACAAGCTGGACAGGTCAAAAGGTGGTGGTAGGTGGAGAATCTTATTGTATATGCTTTTTTCTAGCCATTGAGTGCTAGCACAGTGGTGTGGCATATGACATAAGTGATTATGGCATTGGCAATGATGTTATCCCACCCTACCTCTAGAATGAATCTGCTTGGTCTCTCTGGACATCGATAGTTGGGATCTCTGTTGACGTGGGTCCGACGGTTTCTCTTTCTATTTCTATATTTTTCTTTTTTGAATAATGTGTTTTTTGTTAACCAGATAGGGATCTACTTGGCTTCGGTTTGCAGCTTCAAATTTAACGGCGACATTGTTTAGGTTGAACTCTTCTACATATACATATAGCCATTCAGAAAGGGTAGAACTTCTACAAAAATACCATCAATATTGATAGCTAGAGATTCTAAGATATCTTGTCTCTTTGCTTCATTTATTTCTTTTAGTGTTATGGAGACACAATCTTTGTTTTTGGACTCTTTACCTTTAATTTTTGAAGAGCTTGGATGTGATTCTCCTATTGGAGGAATTTTGTCAATTACTACAATATCTACCTTTAGTGGTAGGATATTTTTATTGCCAATTTGAAATTTGTTGGCCATTTATAACTCTGTGCATTCTTCATTGGGTGATTGACTCTTTTGTTGTTTAAACAAAGTTATTAATTCTTTGAGTCTTTGCACATCTTCTGTTAATTATTGTTGGTGCAATTGTGCTTGTTGTAGGTGTAATTGTTGATGTTGAGGTTAAAAGCTGGTTTGTTGTTGTTGGTAGTATTTCTCCTATTCCCCCCCCCCCCTGGAGAGACTGAAGAGTGTGCTCTCTAACCTTGAGATCTACTTCTCATCTTAGCAATGCTTCTTGTTTTGCAAGAAGTTCTTCACATTGCTTAAGCTCTTTCTCCTTTTAAAGGAACTGATTATAGAAGAATGAGGATGTATGTTGGGAAGTAGAGGGAAGATCCGTGGGATATTCCCTTTTTTCTTGATTACAATAGGAGGAAGAGGAAGAAAGTTCTCTTTCTAGTGGTAAAAGCTGGTTTGTTGTTGTTGGTAGTATTTCTCCTATTTCCCCCCCCCTCCCCCCCCCCCCCCCGGAGAGAGTGAAGAGTGTGCTCTCTAACCTTGAGATCTACTTCTCATCTTAGCAATGCTTCTTGTTTTGCAAGAATTTCTTCACATTGCTTAAGCTCTTTCTCCTTTTAAAGGAATTGATTATAGAAGAATGAGGAGTATGTTGGGAAGTAGAGGGAAGATCCGTGGGATATTCCCTTTTTTCTTGATTACAATAGGAGGAAGAGGAAGAAAGTTCTCTTCCTAGTGGTAGTTTAGTTACTGACCTGGCCTTCACTTTTCCAGTTACCAAATTATTGATAAGTTGGTATCAAAGAGAGATTTACTACCTTTGATCTGTTTTATTTTCATTTTATTGGCTAAGTGAAAGCATGAGTGGGTGGACAAAGCTGTGTCCGGTACATAGCTATTTTTGGAAGTGTTGGGTTAGATATCATTGGCCAAAATGAAAAAATATAGGGCATGCTATATATCACTAGATCTTCAAAAGGAGAATTTAAATCTATAATGGATGCACAATTTAGAATTGATTTGAAAACTTTCACCAGTCCCCACTTTCTTAAAAATAACTATTGAAAAACAACTTCCCATCCTTAAAAGTGTACCACCCATTTGTGCTTTCACCCAGCTAAGGTTGCAATTACCATTGTGTCTAAAGCATGTGCATTAGCTTTACTTGCTTCTTTAAGAGCAGACTTTAGCTACTTTTGATAAGTAGATACTTTGATTCGATCTCTCTTACCTGATTTGTGAGATACTCAAGTAGAACTTGGATCACTTGCTTCTAATTCTTTAATCTTGTATTTCTCTTAAGAATACTTATCAAACTTTTTCCATCTCTAAGGATTGAAGGGAGTTGGGCATGAAATCTTCTATACTCATAACATTGAGATCAATAGGGCAATCTTCAAATCTTGAATCTAAGCTTGAAGAATAACTTGTTGAGGAAGAGGCTTCGCTTTTAAACTATGTAATATAGAATTTGAAGTCAGAGATTTCATATGATGTTAGCTCTAAGGTAACTATATCCATCTTTCAAATATATTTGAAAGCCACCCATTTTTTCTTCTTATACATATGGAAATCCAAATCTGCTCCCAAAAATGCATAGAACTGCTACTAGCAGCAATCTGTAATTTGTCTCTCACTCCAATAAACTATCTCTCTGTCTTGCTCTCCAAAATGCCAGAGGACGTGTGAAATCTATAGTCAGGTCAGGTCACCGAAGTCGATGCCAATGCCAGGTGTCACTCCCCTATGGAAGAGGCACCTTACCCGTACATGTCGATGTCAGAGGAAAATTTGATGCCGCAAGCCAAGAAAACTGGTTGTCAATGCCAAGAAAAGAGCGAGAAAACTAGGGTATTGATGCCGATTTTCATCATCGAAAAAAATACCTCGCCTGCTCGAAGATGTCAGAGTCGTCAAAGCCAAAAATCGACGTAAGTGTGTGTGTGTGTGTGCGCGCGCGCGCGCGTGCGTGTGTGTCCAATGTTGTGCACTTTGCTGCAAAAAATATGATAAGAATTAGATCAAATGGAAACCACCATTGCATCAAAAATGTGCCAAAAGCTCCCAAAATGACTCCTGGTTTTTGCACAAATCAGGGTGTGTAGCAAGTAATTATGGCCAAAAATACATTTTTGGACCAAAAAAATATTTTTTCTAATTAGCCACACTATGGATTGAACAACCACATCAAAATGTCCCAAATCTCAGCAAAATTTAGCTCATAAATGAACTAAACGTAAGCTTAAGATCTCAACTTCACAATCCCATACATGACTATAAACTTTCTTCTCCAAATCCCGTTGTAAGCACACACCAATGTACTCCAATGTGTGTGCAATCAAAAGACAGTACTCTAGTTGAATACTCTTCTCTGTAAGTACTCAAGAATGGTTATAAATCATTTTTGAATAGTGCATGAAGCACTCATAATGATGAAGCTCTCTTGTCGGCAACCAATCCTCTCTGATACTAATTGTAAAGAATGCATGCGTGGATGTGTGCATACTCGGCGTGTTGTGCAAGGAAGGAGAACACAGAAAGTTTGAGTGAAGCTCTTAGTGAGGATTAGAATCCCTCACTAATCCTTATTAATATATATTACCAATGAATAAAGATAAGGTTAGTATGGTCTGTAAGATGGGTGTCCGACCAATTGGCCTGCTAAATCCTAACAATAGGGCACCCAAGCATAAAGAAAACTTATGCACTTGTACGATGAAAATTTTACTGGCCCAGTTCATATGGGTATGTTCAATTCTATGTCTTGCACTGCCATAAATGTCAAGTTAATATAGTGGGGCACCTAAAGGCAAGAGGTCTCTTGCATCCTTTGGAGATTCCCAATGGTAAATGGAAGAGTATCTTTATGGATTGTATTATATCTATCGACCACCATATGTAGCCATGATTCGATATGGGTGACTGTAGGCAGGTTGACTAAACTCACATAGTCTTTGCATACAACTCACATGTTTTTAAGCAAGGGCCTCACAATTTATTGCACTGCCATTATTTACATGGTCTATCATTTGCATTATTATCAATATTTTACAATTTGTACTATTTGTATTATTCAAGGCAAAGTTATTCTACTTACTAATGTGGCAAATAGGAACCTCTTTGCTCTATAATCATATGGAAGCCTTATCAGATATAGGCACGGAGCTTGTTATATCTCTCTTAGGATTCCAAACCATGTGTATAAAACCACTGTTTTTCAATAATTCAAATGAAAAGATGGCTCTATAGAAAGAACCTGCTCATTAATTTATATTTGACAAAAACCTTCTTGCAACATCTCTTACTAAGCACCTTTGACAATCCAAATATACAAAATGTATATGTGGTTCTTTTATTGGGACACCTTCCATGAAACAATTGATGCAACACAGAGGACCGCCATGTTCTTAGGCTAGGTTCAGAATGAGCCGGCGGAAGAAAGAAGTCTTTGCAAATCTGCCGCCACCTAGTGTGAACATTGTGGAGGCGGAACAGTGAAAAAGCAAAGGGGGCTGAGAGAGGCCATCAACTCTTCCGAGAGGGGGGGGGGGGGGGGGGGGGGAAATGGAGGGCCCGACAGAAGAGTGCCTCAACTTTTGCCATGGAGCATTGACACCCCTTTGCAGTTTTCTTCCGCCGCCTAGTCTGAACCCACCCTTAGTCAGGTCTTAACTAGCCCCACATGTGATCTCAAAAGATTTGGCAATAAAACTAGCATAACGAGCAACCTGTGAGGTCAAAAAACCAGTTCTATGATGCAAAAACTCCTATCATACCTATTTTCACCTGCAATTTCATATACTTTTCCTTTAATAAATTCTCATATTCTCATTACATAACTAACCTCTAATTTCGTATACTTTTCCTTTAATAAATTCTCATATTCTCATTGTAAGCTCAATAAAATTTCTGCATTAGCTTTGTTGTACTTGGCTTCCTTTTGGCAGGCCAGGATTGCTTTAATGTGAAAATACTGACAGCAGCAAACAAGCCATGCCCATTAGCATACTGCAAAGCCATTCGAAATGCCCTTGTTACCGGCCTTGGCCTCACCTATGACATGCATGCACAACTCCTAGATGTAAAATCAAATCACCATCACATGTGCTTCCAACAAGGTCTGCAGATTTCCATCTCAAAGAAGACAAACTGAGGTTTTATTGAGTAGAATTCACAGCAGCAAGTGTTGCTCTCTAGGACAATACTGAAAGCAACCTGCCTTTCAAGGGTAGCGTCTGGATGCAGAACAATTTCCATTCTTCAGGACATTGGCATCACAAAGCAGTTTGGATGCAGAACTGAAGTCTGCTGGTTGAAGCTGAAAATGACCTCAATGAACCTCTCCTATCACCATATTGTAAGACAACGACCAATCCTTGAATTTGAGGGCACAGAATTAACCTATGCCCCAGCGATCCTGTCTGCTTGCAAAGGCTACTTCACACCATCCAAACAGGTTTTCAGGTCTTGGGTACTAAGTAAACTTCGCTTTTGACAACAGTCCCTTGCAGCTTAAACCCTGGGCTGAGCACAAACTGCACTCTGCTGACAAAATTGGAAGCATCATGATCATAATCAACCACTTCCATCACTGAACTGTCGAATGGTGACCATTCTTCCAAGTGAAGCAAGCAAATGCTATCAGCCGAGGCCCGAGCAATCAAATGCGCTTGCCAGACATACTTCATTGCCCTTAAGAATACCTCCAGCAAATAGTCCGGCCATTCATTCATCCAAGGGCACATATCCTTCAAGAGCTGATGCTTCTTGCAGCATAAATTGTGAAAATGTCTGTTGTAAGAATCGCTGAAGGGGTTGATGGCATCGTTCGGTGAAAGCATGCAAAAACGCTGGAACTCAACCAGAAGAACCCAACAACATGCCTTTAGGTTATAACCACAGAATGAAGGCTCATCAAATCCCTCAAAAATCGGCTTATTCAGTAAAGCCTGTACTCCAAATTTAATGTGATGTTCATGCACAAATCGGATGTTCGGCAGAGGTGCCACTTGTACCAAGCTGAAATTTCTGTCTCTCTGCACCTCAAAGTACTCGTTTGCAAAAAAGTCCTTGCTTAAGTCAAGCAAAAGAGAAGAAAACTCTCTCAGAAATGATTTTGCAATCCTTATGGTCTCATGAAACAAGGGCTCTAGAGCCACAACGTGCATTCCTTCACCAGGTATTGAACTAAGGAGCAGATTACCGAATCTTTTGAGAACAAGGGTGAGATCGATGTCTGCTGCACTTCTCTGAGATGCCTTGTCTTGCTCATATATCCATAAACGAGCCCTCTCATGATCCAGTGAAGCTGAAAAAAACCCGCTTCTATTGATATGTTCCTTGCAACAATCCCTTTCTTTCCTCTCACATGGTTGAAGTGACTGTTCCAAGCTCCGCTTGACATGCAGGCTATGTGAGCACATTTTGAGGGAGTCATCAGTATTGATTGCATTGTGAGTCTGTCCACCAGAAAGGTTTTGCAGAGCCTCACTCAATAGCGACGAATCCTCACTGCCCGGTGAGGCACCATCAGAGGAACCCAGCAAAAGCTCCGAAAAGCAAGGGCTCTTTGTCAAGTTACAATCCAAACTAGTAGAGTGATGGTCAATGACAGGGCTTTCAATAGCATCAAGACGAGAAATTGAATGCGAAGCCCGTACAGCAACCTGGTCTTTGTTGCGCACCTCCTCTAATTCAGGAGTATCTTGAAAACACGGACCGTCTGTCACATTGGTATCCAGAATTTCATCTCGATGATCATTTGAAGATAATTCAGCAACGCCTGCTTTAGCAATAGGCTCCAATGCCAGTATTGCATCATCGTCATCCTTGAGAACCTGCACCCCTGCCGAAGGATTCATATAACAGACCCCCTTTCTTGGGCTCGAAAGTATTTCCAGTTTGATTACCCCTACATTTTCAGGATTCTCTTTTTCGAAAAACTCCACATCTACAGCATCTGCTTCCACAATTACAGGATCTTGAACCTCTTCGTCTGCTGCATGAAGTTGGAACCAAGAACCAGCATCAAGTACCATGCCAGCATTCCCATCAATCTTCTCTAAATGACAACTGAGTTGCAATTGTGGGTCATTGGAAGGACCATAATCTTTTCTTCTTCGACGAGCTCTGTGTCGTGAGTGAACCCTTCCTGTTCGCCACTGAGAATCCCTTGCATGATTGATATCCACTTCTTGAGCCATAAATCCTTGGTCCAATTCCAAAGAACTAAGCACTTGAAGTCTCTCCTGATGAACTACAGACACTTCATCATGACCAGTCTTTTCTACTGGAAAATTTTGTGATGTCGCAGGCAAAAGCACCTCATCTAGATCCATTCTCTTCAATTTTGAGGACAGGCGGTGTATTGCAACTTGCAGTTCTTTCACATCTTGTTGTCGGCGCTTTGACTTGTCATTTATAGAGTGTTGGGCACCCTTGTGATGTGGGGTGGGGTTCCAATATCCATCAGTATGTCTCTTGTCAAGCACAGATGGATCGGGTAAGGGGCACTCATAGGCCATTGGACTATTTAAGTCCGAATTCTGAATAGCACAAGTCGAGGAAAGGGGAATATGAAGCTCTGTTTTGCCCTGCACAGAGCGTCTCAAATCTGATGAAGAATGATGTCCTGCCATCTGCAAAACAGATAAGCAAAGAGTAAAACTATCGGAAACATGAAGAGACAGTGTTATTCAAGGCTTTTATGAGGAACATAGGCATACCTGTGGCAATAATTCTTCTGATGCATGTTGGGAAACCTGCTTTGCTGCTTTAGTGGACTGCGAGGGTGCCCAACAACCTAAACCAACAATACTGACAGGTGCAGATGTTTTCTGAGTCTCCCTCTTGCCATGAAAGCTTCTCCGTCTGGAGCTCCCTTTATGCCAATCTGCGAAACCCTTTTGACCGTAATCAAACGCTATACCTTGAGAAGATCCGAAATATTGACATGGTCCGAGCTCTTCTGCAGTTCTTCTCGGGTTCAGATGAAGGTCCACAGAATGCCTGCCGGCCATGAAGAAAACCCTAATCACAGTTCGTGCAGGATAGCGGGAGAGACTAGGCAGTTTAAAACTTTGAACAATGTCAAGCGGCAAATTACAGGCAATTCTTTCAAAGCGTGCCTGCCAAATGCTGAGTGACTGAGTGTGAACACGCCACTTTTGAGCTTAGTCACTGTAAGAGTCAAGACACACCTCAGCTTTATTTCGCACCATCCCATCGATGGTCCCCATGCATAAGGCTAGGAGGCTCACACAATGGCGCCAGAAAAGGAGGGTTGGAAAGGGGTTTTCCAGGTGGAAGAAGAGGGCGATTTCCACCGCACTTCTGTTCACACAAGCCCAGCAGAAGCAAGCTTGATTAAACTTCCCTCCCGATTCACATGGAAGGCGGCGAAAGAGATCTAACTTGGGGAAAGTTCACATGGCAGGTCCGAGTTTGACTACTGTATTAACCAATGACGCTACTGATCATCTGATAAATCCCAACCTATATTACATTAGCTCAAGTGGAAAGTTGATGACGATGGCTCATCTGACATAGCATCATCAAAAACTTGGTGCACTTTATTCCTGGCATAATCTTGGTACAATGATTTTGCAAGATTTTCACGGGACCCAAGGTCATTTGCTACTCCTCCTTGCACACCTCCTTCATCACCTCTTTGAGCTCGCTCAATTGCATCCTCTGCCCTTGTGGAACAAAGAGCTTGAATTTCCAGCATAGTGCTTATTGCAATTATTTGGTTCTCTTTATGTGAATTACCAACCATTAGGCTGGCTTCTGCATCACTCTCCCATTCCTTGTCAAAAGCATCATCGTGGTGTATTCAATAATTGTGTAGCACGAGGCACATTTCCACTAGATTAGGCACATGATGTAGATCCATGTCACATTTCTTCAACAAGATGTGAAATCTTGCCTTATAGCATGCCAAATGCTCGGTCCACGAGCATTCTTGTGCTGGATTGAATGAAATTCTAATGAAACTTCTTGTGTGACAAGCCTTCTTTAAACCCTTTGCAGCGCACCAACACAAATGGTCGAGTTGGATAAGTACAGTCTCTTACCAAACAATAATTGCCCAACTCACCTCTTGCACATTTTTTACCAAACTCAACTTGCCCATCCAACATCGTAGTCCCATACGGAACAATCTGTCACCACATGGAATGGAAGCCTTTACGATTGAAGTAATCCACATGGTTCTCCTTTGGCACAATGATTGGAATATGTGAACCATCAATGGCACCAACCTCGGACGGCTTCCAATTCAATAGCGAGCTTCTCAAAGTGTGATAGAGAAGGCCATTGAATGTGTGTACCTCTTAGACCTGACTAGACAATGGCCTTGCAAAAATCTAGGACAATCCCACATGATGTGCTCTTTGCACACCCACTCAAGTCACCCAAGCCTTCCAAATGTGTGCCGAAAGCTAATCTTAGCATAGCAATGGTCACATGTGCTGGAAGGTTGATGGTTTTGTGCATTTTAGTGATGCGTTTTTGCATGAAAGGGGCCACCTTCCCACAAATGTAATGGAGGGTGTCCTTGCTGACTCGGAGACTCCTCGGAGACGTCTCTTATACATGCTATCATGGTAAGATCCTGGAAGATAGTTTTCAACAAAATCTTGGGGGCGAGCATAACCCTAAGCTTTCTATGCTCATGACCTCTTCTTCTACTAATGTTGACGTTGATTGATCCGAACATACATGGAATAGATGCAACCATGTTTACAAGAAGGCCACATCATCTTGGTGTGGACTTTCTGTTGGAATTAGGGTTGCAGAGAAATGTGCACAGCTTCGAGAAGACGAAGGAAGCTCAAGGCACACAATAGAGAGTGTGTTACTTAGTGTGCAATGGAAAGATAGATAGCCCTAGAGTGATGGGCGTATATACAATGCACGGGGGAAAAAACCTCCTAAAGAGGGAAAAAATGCCCCGGCAGTCCTAGTGTGTTCACACACATCACTACCACATGTATATGGTAACAAATCCCCCCTGGAGTGATGCGGTGAACGAGAGTTGACACATGAGTAAAGGGAAGTGCCATGCCCTGAGGACATGATCGGTCCACAAAGGGGAGTAAGCCCAAAGCTTTACGGAAAGCTTCAAGCTTCTCACGAGACAATGCCTTTGCGAAAAGGTTGTCATGTGTTGGCACATAAGCCAAGCTGATCTCTCCTGCTGAGAGCCTCTCCCTGACATATGTTAAGTATGGAGCCTGATTTACCCTTGTAATTTTCTGTGGTAAAAGCGCACATTTGTAAGGCCCCCATTATGAGGAGAAGCCATCGTGCGCGAAGGTAAATCACTCGCCGGAATATTCCTTTTCGCCGGAATATTATGGCCGGACGGCGGTCGGAAAGTGGTCGGAAAACAACCGTCGGTTGGCCGGTGGCCGCGATAGTCAATGGCCGGTGGCCGGTGGTCGGAAGTCAATGGCCGGTGGTGGCCGATGGACGAATTCAATGGCCGGTGGCCGAATTCAAAAGCGGACTTGTCTTCTCAAGGGCGGCCACACATGGGCGGATTGGAGGGTTCGATTTGGACTAATCTACACAAGGGCGGCTACACATGGCTGCCTCTCATGAGAGAGGGGAGCCCTTTGGGCTATAAAAGGAGGCCATTTCTACACACATTTCATAGTGTGAAGTTGATGCAACAAGGTGAGTGTGAGGTGGTGAGAGTGAAGCAAGGCGGGAGCTCCATTAAGGGTATAATCCCTTTGTAAACTACTTCTTGTTTTGAAGTACAAAAGCCATTGAGTGGCTGCTTTCCCGTGGAGGTAGCCCACATTGGGTGAACCACGTTGTCGAGGGATTTGTGTTTGAAAGGTGAGCCGGGAAGGCGCGGGGCCTCTGGCTGTGAGAGGTGTGAGGAAGACAGTTGCAACAGACACAATGGATGTAGACAAAGCTTGAAATTAACAGCTTGAACAAGATCCTGAAGCTTAATTATCATTAACAGTACCGCTGCTTACATTATTTAAACTCCTTCCATGATTAGAGTGGCTTGGAAGCTTGGATTAGAGTGGCTTATAGTGTCTTTGATTAGATTGGCTATGGAAGATTGGATGAGAGTGGGCTATGGAAGCTTGGCTTAGGATTAGAGTGCTCAAAGCTTATGCCTTCCTCCCCGCTAATACAGCAGAGCACGAAAACTTGAATATCTCCTAATCGGTGTAGAATTAGCCTCTGTGCGTGAGACGCAAAAATGCTCAAAACGCCCCTTTTCTCTGCTACCTAGGCCCATTTTGTCCTGAAAACTGTTTTACAAAAAAAATCCAGAATCGGACTTTTTCGGCCTCCCTCATGCAGAGATGTGAAGTCTCTCACACATTTTCCTTTTTACCACTGACCACATGTCTTCCTCTATCCAAGTTGCCCTATATGTCCTAAGAGCCCTTTCACATGTAAAACCTTTTCTTCAAGCATGAAATCCCTACGCTTAGGCCTTCATAACCACATAAAGCATACACTTTTTGGATCTCCTTGCTTGTTTTCAGCCCTCGTCAGTGCTCAATAAATGTGTGAGCTTCAAATAGACTTTTTCTGCTTCTCTTTACTCTTTTTTCCATCGTGGAAGCGGAGCGGCACGACAACGTATATTGTGTGTACTCTCTCTCTCTCTCTCTCTCTCTCTCTCTCTCTCTCTCTCTCTCTCTCTCTCTCTCTCTCTCTCTACTCTATAATCTCGTGTATGTAAGTCTGTCTCTCTCCATTAAGTAATCTACTCAATTATCTATTTAGCTACGTCTTATTTCCTAACAACTAGTATCAGAGCAAGGTTTGCTCGTAGCTAAATTATCTCAAGGAAAAGATTCCTTGAATTAAGTGGGAGTTATGGCGGAGGAAGGGAAGCTCAAGATTGAGAAGTTCAACAGCAAAAACTACCAACATTGGAAGATGCAGATTGAAGACTATCTCTACCAGAAGGACCTCTATTTGCCACTAGGCGGTCTTGCAAAGAAGCCCGCAACGATGGCAGATGAAGCATGGATTGTCCTTGATCGAAAGGCCCTGGGAACAATCCGGTTAAGCTTGGCATCAACGGTGGCCTTCAATGTTTCGGAGATGAAGACCACAGAGGACTTAATGAAGTCACTTGACGACTTCTACGAGAAACCATCGGCATCCAATAAGGTATTTCTTATGAAGCGCTTGTTCAATCTAAAGATGGTAGAGAATGGTTCAGTTGCAGAACACCTAAATGAATTTAACACAAACATAAGTCAACTTCGATCGGTGAAAATCAATTTCGATGACGAAGTGCGAGCTCTCCTTATACTATCATCTCTACCGGATAGTTGGGACAGCCTTGTGATGGCTGTAAGTAATTCTATCTCTGGTACAAATACTCTTAAGTTTGATGATGTTGTGGGTGTTCTCCTAAGCGAGGAAATGCGAAGGAGAAGTACAGGAGAATCATCAAGTGCTGCACTATCAGTGGAAACAAGAGGAAGGCCTAAGGAGAGGTTCAAAAACCAAAAGGGTCGTGATCGCTCAGTTCTTGAATGTTGGAACTGCGGCAAGAAGGGCCACGTCAAGAAGGATTGCTGGTCCAAGAAGAAGAAGGAGACAGAGTCTCAAGACAACAAGCCAACATCGGAGGCCAATGTGGCAGGTAAAGTAGAGCAAGATGCTGTAATTCTCTCATTAGACAATGTGTCTAATTCCTGGATAGTAGATTCCGGGGCTTCATTCCATGCAACACTACACAAGCAACATTTCCAAGACTACACCAAAGGTAATTTTGGGTATGTATACTTGGGAGATGATGAAGCTTGTGAGATTGTCGGTAAAGGTACAGTTTCTATCAAAACTGCTAACGGAAATGAATGGAAGCTTAAAGATGTTAGGCATGTTCCTTCTCTTCGTAAAAATTTGATCTCTACAGGACAATTGGACGATAAAGGTCACAACATTGCATTCGGAAACAAACGGTGGAAGATCTCAAAGGGATCTTTGGTGGTTGCCAAGGGAGAAAAGCTCCGTACACTTTACTTGTGTACTATTAGCATGCAACCTTCAGCTTGTGCAGCAACTACAGAAGTTGATAGTGCACTGTGGCACTATCGACTTGGACATATGAGTGCCAAAGGAATGCAAATCCTTCAAACAAAGAAGCTTCTACCAGGTTTGAAAGAAGTGAACTCAGAGTTCTGTGAAGATTGTGTTTATGGTAAACAAAAGAGGGTAAAATTTCAAAAATCAAGAAATGAAAGAAAAAATAAAAAACTTGAGTTGGTTCATTCTGATGTTTGGGGTTCTGCAAGTACACCATCACTTGGTGGCTCATTGTACTATGTAACATTCATAGACGATGCGACTAGAAAAACATGGGTTTATGAAGAATAAATCCAATGTATTTTCCATATTTCAAAGGTGGAAAGCCTTTGTGGAGAATGAAACGGGTAGCAAGGTTAAATGTCTCAGATCCGACAATGGAGGTGAATATTGCAGCCAAGATTTTGAAAGCTTTTGTGCTAGCAATGGCATTCGGAGGCAAAGGACAACCCCAAGGACACCTCAACAAAATGGGATTTCAGAAAGGATGAACAGGACAATCATGGAGCGAGCACGAAGCATGCGGCTACATGTAGGCCTACCGCTTGAGCTTTGGGCGGAAGCTGTAAGTACGTCTGTGTACTTAATCAACCGGTCACTGTCAATGGCATTGGATGGCGGAGTTCCAGAAGAGGCATGGACAGGTAAACCGGTGAATTATGCATTTCTCAAAGTATTTGGGTGTGAGGCTTTCATGCACATAGATAGAAGCCTAAGATCAAAGCTAGATGCAAAGAAAAAGTGTTTCTTCATTGGCTATGGAGAAGGTGACTTTGGGTATTGCCTATGGAATCGTGAAGATGGTAAAATCTTAAGGAGTAGGGATGTAATTTTTAACGAACAAAATATGTACAAAGATTACTTGGAAAGAAAACAAACAAAAGAAAAAGGTGATGAGTACATTGAGCTTGAGGACGGTGAAGACTCAAGGACTGCAAACGGTGACAATGTGCAACAATGTCAACCAAATGAGGAGCCTCAACCTATTCCCCGAAGATCTACAAGAGCAAGTAGACCTCCAGAAAGGTTTGTTCCTTCCTTCAACCATCTCTTGATCTCAGATTCTGGAGAGCCGGAATCATACGAAGAAGCTATGCAACATGAATCCAAAGAAGAATGGACGAAGAGCATGCAAGTGGAGATGGACTCACTATATCGCAACCAAACATGGGAATTGGTTGAGTTGCCTAAAGGTAAGCGGGCACTTCAAAACAAGTGGGTGTACAAGGTGAAGGAAGAAGAAGGTGGGAAGAAAAGGTACAAGTCTAGGCTTGTGGTAAAAGGTTTTTCTCAAAAGAAAGGTATTGACTTCAATGAAATATTTTCTCCTGTTGTCAAAATGAACTCAATTAGGCTTGTATTAAGCCTTGTGGCTACTCATGATCTAAATCTCGAGCAAATGGATGTAAATACAGCATTCCCTCACGGTGACTTAGAGGAGGAAATCTACATGCTTCAACCAAAGGGGTATGAAGTAAAAGGTAAGGAGAAAATGGTTTGCAGATTAAAGAAGAGCTTGTATGGTTTAAAGCGAGCATCAAGACAATGGTACTTGAATTTTGATCGATGGATGTTGGATCATGGATTCACAAGATGCAACTCGGATCACTGCGTCTACACGAAGAATTTGGGAGATGGGAAATTCATCATCCTAATGTTGTATGTTGATGACATGTTGATTGCAAGTGCTAACATGCAGGACATCAAAGACCTAAAAAAGGAGCTATCAAAATCATTTTCAATGAAAGATTTAGGTGCTGCAAAGAGGATACTTGGTATGAAAATATCTAGGGACAGGACGAAGAAGACAATAAAGATATCTCAAGAAGATTACATCAAGAAGGTACTAGAAAGGTTTGCAATGCAAAATGCAAAACCAGTTTCTACACCTTTGGCTGGTCATTTTAAACTAACGAAGGATATGTGTCCAAAGACACAAGAGGAGATAGCCTATATGTCTAAAGTTCCATATGCTGCAGCGGTAGGTTCTCTAATGTATGCTATGGTCTGGACAAGGCCAAACATTGCACATGCAGTGGGAGTTGTGAGTAGGTTCATGGACAACCCAAGTAAAGAGCATTGGCAAGCTGTGAAGTGGATACTTAGGTATCTAAAAGGGACAAAAGCAAATGATTTGTATTTTGGAGGAACTGATATTTTTCTAGAAGGGTATGCTGATGCAGATATGGCAAGTGACAACGATACTCGAAGGAGCACTACTGGCTATGTGTTCACGGTTGGAGGCACAGCAGTAAGCTGGGCTTCAAAGCTGCAGAAAGTGGTTTCACTTTCTACCTCGGAAGCAGAGTATGTAGCAATGACGAAGGCAAGCAAAGAAATTCTGTGGCTTCACAGATTCTTAGAAGAGCTTGGATTCAAACAAGACAATTGTGTCTTGTACAGTGATAGCCAAAGTGCTATCCATCTTGCGAAGAACTCAGCCTTTCATTCAAGGACAAAGCACATTGAGGTGAGATATCACTTCATACGTACTCTTTTGGAAGAGGGACAGCTAAAGCTAGGAAAGGTGGATACAAGTGAAAATCCTACAAACATGTTTACAAAGGTGGTCAACAAGGAGAAGTTGAGCTTTTGCTCATCTTCAATCGGCATTCAAGGATAGGAAGCCAGAATGGAAAGCAATCACAGGTTTGGTTTGGAGATCAGTCTCCAAGTGGGAGATTGTTAAGTATGGAGCCTGATTTACCCTTGTAATTTTCTGTGGTAAAAGCGCACATTTGTAAGGCTTCCATTATGAGGAGAAGCCATCGTGCATGAAGGTAAATCACTCACTGGAAACCAAAATTTTCATAGTAAAATATCAGGGGCAACTTTAGGGGCCTTGGGGGCGGAAGCCCCGGAGACTTTTTTTGCCCTCTCCGGAATATTCCTTTTTGCCGGAATATTATGGCCGGATGGTGGCCGGAAAGTGGTCGGAAAACAACCGTGAGTTGGTCGGTGGTTGGAAGTCAATGGCCGGTGGCCGGTGGCCGAATTCAAAAGCGGACTTGTCTTCTCAAGGGCGGCCACACATGGGCGGATTGGAGGGTCCTATTTGGACTTATCTACACAAGGGCGGCTACACATGGCTGCCTCTCATGAGAGAGGGCAGCCCTTTTGGCCTATAAAAGGAGGCCATTTCTACACACATTTCATAGTGTGAAGTTGATGCAACAAGGTGAGTGTGAGGTGGTGAGAGTGAAGCAAGGCGGGAGCTCCATTAAGGGTATAATCCCTTTGTAAACTACTTCTTGTTTTGAAGTACTAAAGCCATTGAGTGGCTGCTTTCCCGTGGACGTAGCCCACATTGGGTGAACCACGTATATCGTGTGTACTCTCTCTCTCTCTCTCTCTACTCTATAATCTCGTGTATGTAAATTTGTCTCTCTCCTTTAAGTAATCTACCAAATTATCTATTTAGCTATGTCTTATTTCCTAACAACATAGTGGTAATGCACCTCAATGTGCTTTGTGCGAGCATGAAAAACTGGGTTCCTCGCAACTGCCAATGCGCTCTGACTGTCAGTGTAGATAGTGTTGGCAGTGTCTTGTCCAACACCCAAATCAGCCATAAGGCGTCTGAGCCATACACTCTCAACCATAGCTGTGAAGACTGCCCTGTACTCAGCCTCACAACTCGAAGTGGCCACAGTAGGTTGCTTCTTGCTCAACCATGATATACATGAACTGCCAAGCATGAAACAAAAACCACTTGTGGACACTCGCGTGTCAAAACAACCAGCCCAATCTGAGTCCGAAAAAGCATGTAAGTCTAGCGGCAATGATCCCCCCTTAGGATAAAACAAGCCAAGATGTAAAGTGCCACTAAGGTAGCGGAAAATCCTCTCGACAGCCTGCCAATGCTTAGACCCTGGGCTATGCATAAATCTGTTGACCTGTGAGATTGCAAACTGAATATCTGGCCTCGTGTTGCATACATAAATGAGGCAGCCAACAGCAGTTTGGTAAAGAGTGACATCAGCAGGATCGCCAACATCATGTAGACTCAACTTCAAACCTGTTTCCACGGATGTGGCAATAGGTTTGCAATCCTCAAGTCCAAACTTACATAGTAATGTCTCTATGTAACTTTTCTGACACAAAACAATACCACCATCACACTACTTAAACTGTATACCCAAGTAATGATGCAACAGCCCCAAATCTTTCATCTTGAAAGTAGCATTCAAATCGGCCTTAAATTCAAGAATATGTCTCTCATTTGGTCCAGTGATCAGCAAATCATCAACATAAAGAACCACAATGAGAAGTACATCACCCTCACGCTTTACATACAATGTGTTTTCTGTTGGACTGTTACGAAAGCCTTGTTTGACCAAATGAGTGTCAGCTTTCTTATACCAAGCACGAGGAGATTGCTTCAACCCATACAAAGCCTTGTTACATTTGCACACTTTGTCCTCTTGTCCTTTTATGACAAAACCGCAAGGCTGCGTTACATAAACTTTCTCAAATATTTCACCATTCAAGAAAGCAGTAACAATGTCTGATTGATGTACATCCCAACCAAAATGAGCTGCCAATGCACATAGAAAACGCACAGTAGTCATACGACAAGTGGGAGCAAAAGTCTCTTCATAATCAATGCCTTTTTGCTGTGCATAACCCTTTGCAACAAGTCGAGCCTTATGGTGATCGATCTCACCATCCGGCTTGCGTTTTAACTTGTAAACCCACTTCGTACCAATGGCCTTTTTGTCAGGAGGAAAATCACATAAAGTCCATGTGTCATTTTCTATAAGTGCATCATATTCTGATTGCATGGCACCCATCCAATTTTCTGAATTCTGTGCTTCATCAAAAGATAGAGGCTCCTCAACATCATGTAAGCTAGACACAGCCAAAGCATAACAATCTGATACATAAGATGCATGGCGAGAGCCTGAACGAGTACGACTAGACAAAGGTGCATCCAATTTACTGTCACGCAAAGTGTGCACCAGCCATTTTGGCATACCTCTAGCCTGCTCATTTTCAGCCCTTTCCTCATCAAGTACATCATGTACATCTGCATCAGTAATAGGCTGATCTAAAACATTTTCAAAAACCCCCATAGGCTGTACATTTGCCTCATTGGAACTTTCATTCGTATTTCCACCACTGAAAAGAGGCAACAAAGTGTCATAAATGTCCTGTGAGCTTACATTATTGTCTCTAGTACATGACAGCAAGGGCTGAACAGAATCTTCTACAAACACTACATCTCGAGAAACCAGAATACGTTTTTTTTGCGGATGATACAACCTATAACCTTTGCTTTCAGCATTATAACCAACAAAAATACATTTGACAGCCTTATCATCCAATTTTCTGCGCTGCACTTGTGGCACCAAAGCATATGCCAAACAGCCAAAAACACGCATGTGCTCAATAGAAGGCTTTCTATCATGCCATGCTTCATATGGAGTAATAGACTGCAAAGCTTTCGTAGGACACCTGTTAAGTACATAAGTGGCACACATGATGGCCTCAAGCCAAAAAGAATGCGGCAAAGCTTGACTTTTGACCATACATTGTGCCATTTCCGTTAGTGACCTGTTTTTCCTCTCAGCAACACTATTTTGCTGAGGTGTATAAGGCACTGTACATTGGTGTTTTATCCCATGACTAGCCAGAAATGCATTAAATTCATGAGACATATACTCCCCCCCCTTGATCGGAACGGAGGGTGCCCATAGTGCATTTCGAGACATTTTCAGCCATAGCCAGAAATTGTTTGAAGCACATAAAAACTTTGCACTTCGCTTTAATCAGAAATACCCATGCGTGCCTGGAGTAATCATCAATGAAAGTTATGAAGTACAGGTAATTGCCCAAGGACGGAGTTTGCATGGGCCCACAAACATCACTATGCCCAAGCTGCAACCTGCATGTGGCCCGAATTGATGAACCATCCTTTGGAAATTTAGAACGCTGCATCTTACCCAAAATACAGCCTTCACAAACATGTTTGACAGGTGCTTCAAGAGGCGGCAAAGAAGCAACCATATCAGATTTCTACAAACGCAACAAACTAGCAAAATTCAGGTGACCAAAATGTGCATGCCAAAGTTTTGCATCTGAAATAGCCCTTGAATTTGCAACAGCATTTGCAAAATTTTGTCCACCCTTGTCATACAAAGTGAGCTTATATAGCCCACGGCACAAAAGACCAGATGCAAGAATTTCATCACCAAAACTGAGATCATGAACTGTACATCTGTCATCCACAAATTTGACTACAAGTCCAAGTCTAGCAAGTGCGATACAGATAAGAGATTCTTCTTGATCCCAGGTACATAAAGTGCATCAACAAGTGTGAAGGAACTGCCATTAGCAGCAGTGAGCACAATCTTTCCAACTCCCTGAGCTGGATAAGAGGCGTTGTTGGCACAAGTGACTGAATTCCCATGAGGGACAGACTCGAGAGAGGTAAACAATTCATGATGTGAGGTAATGTGCTTTGTAGCACCACTGTCGAAATACCACACATGTGAATCTGCAGCAACTGACAAGCATGCATCATGGATAGCAGGATTGTAAGTGCACTCTGCGCTAAAAGCCCATTCTGCATCAACATCAACATCACAGTCTCCTTTCACAAAAGACTCAACAATGGCTGCATTTGTAGTGGAACCACCCTCTTTCTTCTTAGCCTCTTTGGCCTTCAACTTAGGACACAACTTGATCAAGTGATCATTAGCTTTACAATAATGGCAACACATCTTCTTTTTGCCCTTATCACCAAAATTGCCAAACGAAGTGCTGCCAGCAGAAGCATTAGGAACAGAAGTTTTGCCACTTGCAGCAGAACCATAAGAAGTGGCTGCATTCCTGTTACCACCCTTTCTTTGAGAAGCAATAAAAGCCTGTTCAACTACACGTTGTCTAGTCCTGTTTTTTCTGAAAAGTGACTCTTGCAACAACAATGTGCATAATGCATCAAACTTGACAACTTCTAGATTTCCTTGGGTCATAAGTCTCCAAGTACTGGCAAAAGTCTAGTAAGAATCTGGTAAGGCATCAAGAACAGTCTGCACAAGGGAACTGTCTGAAATAACTTCACCTGCAGAAATAAGTTGCTCATTGATATCCTTGACACTAGCAAGGAAAGTGTCCATATCATCTTCCTTATGCATAATCTTTGACTCCAGCTCTTTATGCAGCAAAGCAATTTTAGCCTCATTGCGACTTGCATAAAGACCAGCCAAAATATCCCAAGCCTGTTTTGCAGATTTTACTGAACATCCTGTTATGCAGAAAACGGCACTGACAAAAATTCTGCACAAAATGACGAAATAGCCTATGCAGTATTGCCTGTTGTGGAAACGGAGGCCGAAATGAGCCCAAATCAAAATTCTGAGCAGACCGAGCTCTATGAGCTCGCCCAAAATTTTTGTCGACCTGCAAACGCTTGCCAAAGCTCACTGAAATCAGAGAAAGTGAGCAGGCGTGTGTTGGATCAGCTGTGGCGACTAAGCCCGGGAGGACGTAACCTGCTCTTTTTTGGAATTAGGGTTGTAGAGAAACGCACACAACTTCGAGAAGATGAAGGAAGCTCAAGGCACACAATAGAGAGTGTGTTACTTAGTGTGCAATGGAAAGATAGATAGCCCTAGAGTGATGGGCGTTTATAGTTTGGATTTTAGTTTGGATTTCAAAAGACCCCAATTTTAGCTATCCTAGCCCTTCTCAGTTCAAAGATGCTAAAGTCTGCTTAAAACCCAATTTTCTCACCCAATTTAAATGAAACCTTTCTCAGGCACTCAATAAATCATGCAGATCATGCTCATGTAGCCATCCTATGGTTTTGGTCTTAAAATAATGCCTTGGCACAAATTGGGTAGGATGTCTGGCAATTTCCTTTCTATTTGGCCTTATCCTGTCAAGATATGGTCAAACTTCCACTTTCGAGGTGAACATAGGATAAAACCTACCTTCTAAACACACTGGTCAACTGAATTTCAAAATTCCCACCAGAACACCTTGTAGAGATCCTACGCGTAGGATGTCTTCTAGCTTAAAATTTAATTTTTTCTGACAGAAATACTCCTTATGCTGTGCAGCTCTCTCAGAAATACTCACAGAAACTTTTGAATTTCACTTCAGCTTCTAAACACTCTTTTCCGTTCTTTACAACCTTTAAATGAGCCTAACAGCAAATATAACATGCATGAAGTGCTCCAGATCATAAATCATGATGTCCTACTTACCCTACTCCTACTCATCATATGTGTTAAGTATTGAGCCTGATTTACCCTTGTAATTTTCTGTGGTAAAAGCGCACATTTATAAGGCCCCCATTATGAGGAGAAGCCATCGTGCGTGAAGGAAAATCACTCACCAGAAACCAAAATTTTCACGGAAAAGAATCAGGGGCAACTTTAGAAGCCTCGGGGGCGAGGCTTTTTTTTCCGCCGTAATATTATGGCCGGATGGTGGCCGGAAAGTGGTCGGAGAAAAACCGGTCGGTTGGCCGGCCGGTAGTCGATGGCCGGTGGTCGGAAGTCAATGGCCGGTGGCCGGTGGCCGAATTCAATGGCCGGTGGCCGAATTCAAAAGCGGACTTGTCTTCTCAAGGGCGGCCACACATGGGCGGATTGGAGGGTCCGATTTGGACTTATTCGCACAAGGGCGGCTACACATGGTTGTCTCTCATAAGAGAGGGCAGCCCTTTGGGCCTATAAAAGGAGGCCATTTCTACACACATTTCATAGTGTGAAGTTAATGCAACAAGGTGAGTGTGAGGTGGTGAGAGTGAAGCAAGGCGGGAGCTCTATCAAGGGTTTAATCCCTTTGTAAACTACTTCTTCTTTTGAAGTGCTAAAGCCATTGAGTGGCTGCTTTCCAGTGGACGTAGCCCACATTGGGTGAACCACGTATATCGTGTGTACTCTCTCTCTCTCTCTCTCTACTCTATAATCTCTTGTGTGTGAAATCTATCTCTCTCCATTAAGTAATCTACTCAAAAATCTATTTAGCTACGTCTTATTTCCTAACAACTGGTATCAGAGCAAGGTTTGCTCGTAGCTAAATTATCTCAAGGAAAGGATTCCTTGAATTGAGTAGGAGTTATGGAGGAGGTAGGGAAGCTCAAGATTGAGAAGTTCAACGACAAAAACTACCAACATTGGAAGATGCAGATTGAAGACTATCTCTACCAAAAGGACCTCTATTTGCCACTAGGCGGTCTTGCGAAGAAGCCCGCAACAATGGCAGATGAAGCATGGATTGTCCTTGATCGAAAGGCCCTGGGAAAAATCCGGTTAAGCTTGGCGTCAACGGTGTCCTTCAATGTTTCGGAGATGAAGACCACGGAGGACTTGATGAAGTCACTTGACGACTTCTACGAGAAACCATCGGCATCCAATAAGGTATTTCTTATGAAGCGCTTGTTCAATCTAAAGATGGCAGAGAATGGTTCAGTTGCAGAACACCTAAATGACTTTAACACAAACATAAGTCAACTTCGATCGATGAAAATCAATTTCAATGACGAAGTGCGAGCTCTCCTTATACTATCATCTCTACCGGATAGTTGGGACAGCCTTGCGATGGCTGTAAGTAATTCTATCTCTGGTACAAATACTCTTAAGTTTGATGATGTTGTGGGTGTTCTCCTAAGCGAGGAAATGCGAAGGAGAAGCACAGGAGAATCATCAAGTGCTTCACTATCAGTGGAAACAAGAGGAAGGCCTAAGGAGAGGTTCAAAAACCAAAAGGGTCGTGATCGCTCAAGGCGAAGCAAGTCACGCACAAATTCAGTTCTTGAATGTTGGAACTGCGGCAAGAAGGGCCACATCAAGAAGGATTGGTGGTCCAAGAAGAAGAAGGAGACAGAGTCTCAAGACAACAAGCCAACATCGGAGGCCAATGTGGCAGGTAAAGTAGAGCAAGATGCTCTAATTCTCTCATTAGACAACGTGTCTAATTCCTGGATAGTAGATTCCGGGGCTTCATTCCATGCGACACCACACAAGCAACATTTCCAAGACTACACCAAAGGTAATTTTCGGTATGTATACTTGGGAGATGATGAAGCTTGTGAGATTGTCAGCAGAGGTACAGTTTCTGTCAAAACTGCTAACGAAAATGAATGAAAGCTTAAAGATGTTAGGCATGTTCCTTCTCTTCGCAAAAATTTGATTTCTACAGGACAATTGGACGATGAAGGTCACAACATGGCATTCGGAAACAAACGGTGGAAGATCTCAAAGGGATCTTTGGTGGTTTCCAAGGGAGAAAAGGTCGGTACACTTTACTTGTGTACTGTTAGCACACAACCTTCAGCTTGTGCAGCAACTACAGAAGTTGATAGTGCACTGTGGCACTATCGACTTGGACATATGAGTGCCAAAGGAATGCAAATCCTTCAAACAAAGAAGCTTCTACCAAGTTTGAAAGAAGTGGACTTAGAGTTCTGTGAAGATTGTGTTTATGGTAAAACAAAAGAGGGTAAAATTTCAAAAATCAGGAAATGAAAGAAAAAATAAAAAACTTGAGTTGGTTCATTCTGATGTTTGGGGTCCTGCAAGTACACCATCACTTGGTGGCTCATTGTACTATGTAACATTCATAGACGATGCGACTAGAAAAACATGGGTTTATGTCATGAAGAATAAATCCGATGTATTTTCCATATTTCCAAGGTGGAAAGCCGTTGTGGAGAATGAAACAGGTACCAAGGTTAAATGCCTCAGATCCGACAATGGGGGTGAATATTGCAGCCAAGCTTTTGAAAGCTTTTGTGCTAGCAATGGCATTCGGAGGCAAAGGACAACCCCAAGGACACCTCAACAAAATGGGATTTCGGAAAGGATGAACAGGACAATCATGGAACGAGCACGAAGCATGCGGCTACATGCAGGCCTACCGCTTGAGCTTTGGGCGGAAGCTGTAAGTACGTCTGTGTACTTAATCAATCGGTCACCCTCAACGGCATTGGATGGGGGAGTTTCAGAAGAGGCATGGACAGGTAAACCGGTGAATTATGCATTTCTCAAAGTGTTTGGGTGTGAGGCTTTCATGCACATAGATAGAAGCCTAAGATCAAAGCTAGATGCAAAGTCCAAAAAGTGTTTCTTCATTGGCTATGGAGAAGGAGACTTTGGGTATCGCCTATGGAATCCTGAAGATGGTAAAATCTTAAGGAGTAGGGATGTAATTTTTAACGAACAAAATATGTACAAAGATTACTTGGAAAGAAAACAAACAAAAGAAACAGGTGATGAGTACATTGATCTTGAGGACGGTGAAGACTCAAGGACTGCAAACGGTGACAATGTGCAACAACGTCAACCAAATGAGGAGCCTCAACCTATTCCCCGAAGATCTACAAGAGCAAGTAGACCTGCAGAAAGGTTTGTTCCTTCCTTCAACCAGCTCTTGATCTCAGATTCTGGAGAGCCGGAATCATACGAAGAAGCTATGCAAAATGAATCCAAAGAAGAATGGACGAAGAGCATGCAAGTGGAGATGGACTCACTACATCGCAACCAAACATGGGAGTTGGTTGAGTTACCTAAAGGTAAGCGGGCACTTCAAAACAAATGGGTGTACAAGGTGAAGGAAGAAGAAGGTGGGAAGAAAAGGTACAAGTCTAGGCTTGTGGTAAAAGGTTTTTCTCAAAAGAAAGGTATTGACTTCAATGAAATATTTTCTCTTGTTGTAAAAATGAACTCAATTACGCTTGTCTTAAGCCTTGTGGCTGCTCATGATCTAAATCTCGAGCAAATGGATGTAAATACGGCATTCCCTCACGGTGACTTAGAGGAGGAAATCTACATGCTTCAACCAAAGGGGTATGAAGTAAAAGGTAAGGAGAAAATGGTTTGCAGATTAAAGAAGAGCTTGTATGGTTTAAAGCAAGCATCAAGACAATGGTACTTGAAGTTTGATGGATGGATGTTGGATCATGGATTCACAAGATGCAACTCGGATCACTGCGTCTACATGAAGAATTTGGGAGATGGGAAATTCATCATCCTAATGTTGTATGTTGATGACATGTTGATTGCAAGTGCTAACATGCAGGACATCAAAGACCTAAAAGAGGAGCTGTCCAAATCTTTTTCAATGAAAGATTTAGGTGCTGCAAAGAGGATACTTGGTATGAAAATATCAAGGGACAGGACGAAGAAGACAATAAAGCTATCTCAAGAAGATTACATCAAGAAGGTACTAGAAAGGTTTGCAATGCAAAATGCAAAACCAGTTTCTACACGTTTGGCTGGCCATTTTAAACTAACGAAGGATATGTGTCCAAAGACACAAGAGGAGATAGCCTATATGTCTAAAGTTCCATATGCTGCAGCGGTAGGTTCTCTAATGTATGCTATGGTCTGGACAAGGCCAGACATTGCACATGCAGTGGGAGTTGTGAGTAGGTTCATGGAAAACCCAGGTAAAGAGCATTGGCAAGCTGTGAAGTGGATACTTAGGTATCTAAAAGGGACAACAACAAATGCTTTGTATTTTGGAGGAACTAATATTTTTCTAGAAGGGTATGCTGATGCAGATATGGTAGGTGACAAAGATACTCGAAGGAGCACTACTGGCTATGTGTTCACGGTTGGAGGCACAGCAGTAAGTTGGGCTTCAAAGCTGCAGAAAGTGGTTTCACCTTCTACCACGAAAGCAGAGTATGTAGCAATGACGGAGGCAAGCAAAGAAATTATGTGGCTTCACAGATTCTTAGAAGAGCTTGGATTCAAACAAGACAATTGTGTCTTGTACAGTGATAGCCAAAGCGCTATCCATCTTGCGAAGAACTCAGCTTTTCATTCAAGGACAAAGCACATTGAGGTGAGATATCACTTCATACGCACTCTTTTGGAAGATCCCGCAACTAAAGCTAGGAAAGGTGCATACAAGTGAAAATCCTGTAGACATATTTACAAAGGTGGTCAACAAGGAGAAGTTGAGCTTTTGCTCATGTTAATTCGGCATTCAAGGATAAGAAGCTAGAATGGAAAGCAGTCACAGGTTTGGTTTGGAGATCAGTCTCCAAGTGGGAGATTGTTAAGTATGGAGCCTGATTTATCCTTGTAATTTTCTGTGGTAAAAGCGCACATTTATAAGGCCCCCATTATAAGGAGAAGCCATCGTGCGTGAAGGAAAATCACTCCCCGGAAACCAAAATTTTCACGGAAAAGAATCAGGGGAAACTTTAGAGGCCTCGGGGGCGAGACTTATCTTTTTTGCCGGAATATTATGGCCGGATGACGGCCAGAAAGTGGTCGGAAAACAACCGGTCGGTTGGCCGGTGGCCGGTAGTCAATGGCCGATGGCCGGTGGTTGGAAGTCAATGGCCGGTGGCGGGTGGTCGGAAGTCAATGGCCGGTGGCCGAATTCAAAAGCGGACTTGTGTCCTCAAGGGCGGCCACACATGGGCGGATTGGACTTATTCGCACAAGGGCGGCTACACATGGTTGTCTCTCATAAGAGAGGGCAACTCTTTTGGCCTATAAAAGGAGGCCATTTCTACACACATTTCATAGTGTGAAGTTGATGCAACAAGGTGAGTGTGAGGTGGTGAGAGTGAAGCAAGGCGGGAGCTCTATTAAGGGTTTAATCCCTTTGTAAACTACTTCTTCTTTTGAAGTGCTAAAGCCATTGAGTGGCTACTTTTCCGTGGACGTAGCCCACATTGGGTGAACCACGTATATCGTGTGTACTATCTCTCTCTCTCTCTCTCTCTCTCTCTCTCTTTACTCTATAATCTCTTGTGTGTGAAATCTATCTCTCTCCATTAAGTAATCTACTCAAAAATCTATTTAGCTACGTCTTATTTCCTAACAATATGAGATGGTGATATTGGTGTCTCGGTTGCTTCCAGGCCTCTCTGGACTCTCAAGCTATCCTTTCACCGCCTCTACCACTCCAACTCCTACCCTCTACACCACAACTCAACTAATACCTAAAACTATCTAAGTCTACCGAAGTCGAAGGATCTAGGCCAGACACTCACTCCCTAGACTCCCCCTAAGACCTAGAGAGTCCTCCACCCTCTGATCCTATCTAAATGTAAAACAAGGCTCTGGCAAGCCAGAGAATCCCTATCCTCAAGGACTAGTCTTGATCACCTACCTAGGGTTTTCGTCCTCGACAGCGGTGCCAATGTTGGCGGATACGCCGCGACGGACGTCAGCATAGCGAGAACTCACCTAACAAGATTTGTCAGCTAAGGACGAAGCTTGACCCGCAGGCGCGTGCAAGCAAGCATAGGTATCAAAAGAGAGTTGACTGCTCCATATAACCATCCACAAAATGGTGTTGCTGAGAGGGTGAACCGTACCATACAAGAGAAGTCTTTGTCTAATGCAGAGTTGCCTAATGGATTTTGGACGGAAGCGTTAGCAACTATTGTCTATCTTATTAATAGATCTCCTAACAAGGCTTTAGATGAGAAGCTACCTGAAGAGCTTTGGTCTGGGAAGCCACCTTCTTACAAGCATCACAGAGTGTTTGGTTGTGAAGCGTATTGCCATGTTTCAAAGGAGTTTCGAAGCAAGTTGGCTCCTAAAAGGAATGCATATGTCTTGACTATGGCAATCCTGTCGAGATGAGATTTTAGTTATGGGATTCCGAAGCTAAAGAGATAGTTTGCAGCAAATGACGTATACTTCAATGAAGAAAAGATGCATAAGAAGCATGTGCATACGTGGAGGTCAGGAGAGTTATCTTCCAAGAAGATGGAATTGTCCACAATAGGGCTGAAGTGCCTAATGTCAGACAACAAGGACAAAATCCTCTTGCAGTACAAGATGTTGCTGAGGGACAATCGGCTCAAGCAATTACTAGAAGGTCTACAAGAGTTTCAAGGCCTCCTGATAGATTTATTCCCTCACTGGACTACATTATGTTGACAAATTGCGGAGAGCCTTCCTACTATAAGGAAGCCATGTCAATAGATGACAAGGCAGAGTGGGAGAAAGCTATGCAATCAGAAATGGACTCGTTGCATAAGAATCAAACTTGGAAGTTGGTTCGGTTGCCTAAAGGTAAAAAGGTATTTTAAGCAGCAATAGGGTATTGACTTTGATGAGATCTTTTCTCCTGTTGTCAAGATGACTACTTTGCGATGTGTACTTGTGCTGGTTGCTAAAGACGACATGGAACTTGACCAGATGGATGTTGTTGGTGGATATGCTGCGACGGACATTAGCACAGCGAGAACTCACCTAACAAGATTTGTCAGCTAAGGACGAAGCTCGACCCGCAGGCACGTGGAAGCAAGCATAGGGTGTCAACCTACACTAGTCCGACTCTCAACTACTTCCTACAGAGGTCTCTACCCAATGTCTAAGCTACAGCTTTCAGGAGTGCATAAGAGGAGATTTCCTACAACGCTTTCAAGAGCCAAATACCCATCAATCGTTCTCGAAATGCCACAGAACTTGAAGGAAACCCTTTTAACACCAATAGGTCGCTCTCCCTAAGGTCCATGAACCAAAACCCCAACCCTAAACACCTGGTGCAAAATCACGTAGGATGTCTGGTCGAAATTTGCAGGTCATTGTTTTCGAAAACTAAAGTGCCTAATGTGTAGCTCTACTCATTGCGAACGCGTGGATATGATGAAATGCAAAAACAGAGAACATATGCTCACCGAATCACCGGATGTAGCTCGTGGGCCGAGTTCGCAAAAGCCAGATCGTACACCCACAATGTAAGTGTTGGCGCGTAGCTCTCGTCGGGGGCAACACACTGCACTTTTCCGCACTCGATTCCAATCACCGGTGCGTGCATAGCGTCAAGATAAAACTCTCACTCTCTCTCGTACACAGAGTACGCTCACTCACACAGACAGAACTTTTTAAAAATAACAGAGGTTTTCTTCATTAAGGTCAAAAGTGGTATAAATACCTTACAATCTCAAACCCTAAGGTTCCAATTTAACCGTTCACTCAATCTAAATGTCAAAAATGGGATACCATCTGGAAGCTTCTGCAAGCCCCACTATTTACAAAGGTAAAATGACGGTTTTTTTCAATGAAAGAATAATTACAAAAAATAATATCCTACCGAGCAATCATTCTACGTTGGGTGTGTCCAGCCGCTAACAGATGTCAAGACGGCATTCTTGCATGGTGATCTTCAAGAAGAAGTTTATATGCAGCAGCCAGAAGGTTTTGTTGAGAAGGGCATTGAAGACTTGGTGTGTCAGTTAGAAAAGACTCTTTACAGTCTAAAACAGTCATCAAGGGAGTGGTATCATAATTCTACTCGTTCATGCTCTCTCAAGGCTACAAACGTAGCGATATGGACCATTGCCTCTTCACTAAACGAGCGAAAGATAGTAGTTTGCCGATTTTGGTCCTTTATGTGGATGATATGTTAATTGCCAGGAAATGTAGGGATGAGATTTCAGCCTTGAAGTCAGAGTTACATGCAAACTTTGAAATGAAAGACATGGGTGAAGCAAGCCATATCCTTGGCATGCGCATTAAGCGAGACAAATGCAAGAAATTGGCCTATTTGTCTCAATCCGAGTACATTGCTAAAGTGCTCAAGCATTTCAATATGGAAAAGGGGAAGGCATTGAGTACTCCATTGCCTCCATATGTGAAACTTTCTAATAATGATTGCCCTAAGTCTGAAGAGGAAAAGGCTGAAATGACACAAGTGCCTTATTCATCTGCAGTTGGGAGTTTGATGTATGCTGTGATTGCTACACGTCCTCTTATTTCTTTTGCAGTGGGAGTTGCTAGCAAATATATGTCAAATCCAAGCAAGAAACATTGGGAGGTAGTGAAAGGGGTTATGCGATATTTGAATGGTACAGAAGACATGTGCATTTGCTTTGGAAGAAAGAAAGCATGTGTAATGGGTTACAAGGATGCAGAGTATGGAGGAGACTTGGACAAGAGAAGGTGCACTTCAGGCTATGTTTTTGAATTCAATGGGGGTGCAGTTTCATGGTGATCTCATTTGCAAGATTGTGTTACCTTGTCTACTACAGAGGCTGAATATGTTGCAGCTTCAGAAGCTTGCAAGGAAGCTATATGGCTTGGTCGATTGGTGGGAGACTTGGGAATCAATGTTGAGATGCCTGTATTACATTGTGATAGCCAAAGTGCTATACAATTGGCAAAGAATCCAATGTTTCATGCAAAGACAAAGCATGTGGATGTGAAGTATCACTTCATTTGTGCGGTGCTTGAGGACAAGTGATTGCAGCTTGCCAAGATTCACACCACTAAGAGTGGTCACTGCCCTTTAGCGCAAACCCTTTAGGTTGCTGCATATAAATCCCTTCCTCGAGATCACCATGTAAGAAAGCTATAATGACATCCATTTGATCAAGCTCCATATCTTCAGTGGCACCAAAGCAATCAACATTCTCAGTGTGGTCATCTTGACCCCACTGAAGAAAAGATTTCCTGGAAATTGACACCATATTCTTGCTTGAAACCTTTGGCCACTAAACGAGCTTTGTAATTGTTAATCTTCTTCTTGTAAACCCATTTACAAGGCAATGCTTTCCTACCTTTTGGCAATGGAACAAGTTTCCATGTTTTATTCTTTGCAATACTGGACATCTCCCTCTTCATAGCATGTTCCCACTGAACCTTATCATTGGCTAGCATAGCCTCTTTGTAACAAGAAGGCTCACCACTATCTGTCACAACAAAACAAAATCCACACCTGGAACAAAATGTTTTGGCGGATGTGAGACTCTTTGAGATCTCCGTGGCTGATCAGAACTCGTACTAGGTTGTATAGTAAGTGGCTCGGGAGCTATCTGGACAGGAGGTGATACATTGGAAATGTCACTTTCCGGAATTCAACCTCTTTCATTGGCTGTGTATGCATCTTAGTCTCATTAAAAACAACATCACTGCTATGGATCATTGATCGACTTTCCGGATCCCATTAACGATAGCCAAATTGACCATCTACACCATAGTTAATGAAGATGCATTTCTTGGACTTAGGATCTAGCTTAGCATGCAACTCCTTGGGTACATGTGCATAAGCTTCACAGCCAAATGTGCGGAGTTCTTTATGTCCTGAGCATAACTCCAAAGGTACACATGAAGCATGTGGTGATCTATTGATCAAGTACACGGCTGTGTATAATGCTTTAGCCCAAAACACTTGCGGTAAATTAGCATGTGATAGCATAGACATAATCTGCTCTTGGATGGTCCTATTCATTCATTCCGCAACATAATATGTGCAAGGGTGTAAGGAGATGTAAACTTATGCTTAATTCCCCTACTTGAACAGAAGTCTGTAAACTCTTTGGAGACATATTCTCCACCATTGTCTGAGCGGAAAACTTTCAACTTATGTTCACTGAGTTTCAACACTAGATAAGAACTTCTTGAAGCAAGAAAAGGTTTCATCTTTAGACTTCATGGCGTAGACCCAAACATGCCGTGTTGCATCGTCAATGAATGTAACATAGTAGGACACACCACCATGGGATTCAGAAGGCATAGACCCACATAAATCATTGTGCACAAGCTCTAAGGGTTTTCTTTCTTTGTCAAAAGAATGTTTATGATGTGTCCGTGTTTGCTTTCCATATTGATAGTGCTCACAAAAGGGAAAATTAGAAAATGACAAAGACGGTAAGTAGCCCAAATGAGAGAGTGTCTTCATTCTGTTCTTTGACATATGGCCTAACCGGCTATGCCATAAAGCAACGGTTGGTAGCTCAGTTACAGAAAGAACACTATTTTTATTAGATACTTCAAGAGGATAAAGTGAACCAACTTTAGAACCATGGGCTATAATAAGATGACCCTTCGCAACACGCCAAGAAAGCTGATGAAAAGTGACTTTGTAACCCAAGTCATCAAGGCGTCCAACTGGAATCAGATTGCGTGTCAAGGCTGGAACATGACGCACATTATGGATGATAAAACTTCACCCCATTTTCCATAACCATGGCAATATCACCTACGCCAACACTGTCACAAGAGTAACTGTCACCAAGTGTAACAGAGCCGATGGTTTCCTCGTATGTAGTAAACCAATGCCTATGAGGTATGACATGCAACGAAGCACTCAAATCAAGAATCCATGTATGGGATACTTCACCACTAACAAGGAGTTCAGCTGGCATAGAACCCTGCAAATATAGAGTTTCCTGTGCATCATAAAAGACATAATTATTTTCATTCAACATATTAATGTCTTGCGCATCACTGTCATCCTGAACTATGTTCAGTTTTTCAATCTTAACCGACCTCTTTGGTTTCTCCTCTTTATCATCATGATCTTTGCTTTTACCTTTGCCCTTCTTTTTGTCACGCTTCCAAGCATAACAATCCTTCTTTATGTGACCAAACTTATCACAATAATGGCATTGAACATTGCGGCGACCACGAGACTTTGATCTACCCTTTGATGCATCTCTATTGCCCTCTTTCTTGGACTCATGCTGCGAAGAACGGCCCTTACGTTGCTTATCATCCCTTTTCACATAATGAGCTTTGCCATAATGCGAGCTAGTCATGGTCTTCCAACGCATCTCCTCTGAAAAAAGTGCACTAGTAACATCATCGTATTTTAGTGTACCATTAGGAGAAGAGTTACTAACAACTGTGCAAAAGATATCCCAAGAGGGTGGCAACGAACAAAGCAAAAAGATTGCTTTCATCTTATCATCACTGGTCATGCGTTGTACACAAATCTGGGCAAAAGGAGAATCAAAATCATTGATATGGCTGGCAATGCTAGTTGACTCCTTCATACAAAGGTTGAAAATTTTTCGCATAAGGAAAACCTTATTGCTAGTCGTATCCTTTTCGTAAGTGTCACATAATTTCTGCCATAAAGCATGAGAAGTCTCGTATTCTAACACTGAAAAGTACATCGACTCACCAAGGTACAGTCTAATTGTAGACCTGCATAGCTCATCAAGCTCCTCCCACTGAAACCGAGTCGTGTGCATATCTTCAGTTCTAGCCGCATAGGCAACAGGCAACTTTTGCTTCTTTTGGACAAGCACATCATGCATTTGGTTCTTCCAAAGTTGAAAATTAGTGCCATCAAACTTCTTTATGTCATAAATGTCAAGGTCTTCGCTAGCAGACATGGTGATAAAACTACCAAAAGATTCTAGGAAAATTGCGGCAGAGTCTCCTTTGTATTTGGGACTATGTCAACCAAAATGTGAGACAAAATGACCAAGTATGTCACTCACAAAGCTTAAAAGAGGGCAATGCCTCTCAAAAGAACAATGTATAGAGACCAACTGAGGCACATAAATTGTCAAACTAACCATAGAACACCAACTCGACGTTCAAAGCACCTATACCACTCTATACATGTCCTATGGCGAGACCTCGTAAGGGATGCTCCAGCTACTTGTATCACCAAAGGTATCTCCACATTTGGGAATACCCCAGCTCAATGAAAACCTCACGCTATTGACCCTCAACAATGCAAGCTATGCAACAAAACGTATAGCCAAATCTCAGAAATGGCTATCATCCGGACTAAGCCTAAAAAATGGCCGGAATTTCCATACTAGCCAAAAGATGGCTCCACAAAAGCGTACAATGGCAATATCCACAAAGATGTAAAAATCTGTCACGATGCTCAAACATGTGCCAAAAGCATGTGCATGTAAAGAAATATCCCTGCGGGGAGTCAAACTGCTCTCAAAAGAGCTCAAACACTGTCAAAAGTGCCAACATATGCATGTACGCATGAAAAATTGCTCCCACTGGAACCGGACTATTACCAGCACTGAAACCTGTAGCCTGTGAGTTGATTCCGATGCCATAGCTGAGGTAGAGAAGCACATAGAAATCTAACCAAGCCGCTCTATGTACCTGTACCTATATCTGTATCCGTACCTATAGTCGAAGAAGGCAATCTCATCAAACTCCCACTCTATGTGTGTGTATGAGGCCACTCCGAAAGAGGCTACACTCCAGAATGAGCCGTGCGCTCTCGTAGATGGAAGAGACTGCAACAATGGTACCTATAATGGCTATGGAAGCTCTGCAACACAAACTACCAAAAGAGGGCTGAAAAATGTTGTAACATTTAATGGCCTAGTAACTTGTGTGTATCGGAAAATAGCATAAACATAGTGAGCATTTCATTCAAATAGATTCCTAATGAGCATAGCAAGAGTGCTTGGGTGGAGAGAGTAACAAAAAGCATAACACCTATTTAGATAGGCATGAACAATACTTCAAAAGAGAGAGAAATTAAGCTAGTGACAACAATTGAGGACCGGATTTACATGGAGCCGGTCCCCCCTCCAAAAGGCTTTGTATTATAGGTTTCCCCCATCAAGGGAGACATTTTACAATACAATACTTTGTGTTCCTTCAATAACTTACTGGTGCAATGAAGATGGAAGCTTCAAGAACCATGCACACACTTATAAAACACAACATCAATTCCCTCACGGTCTCAGACCCAAGACCTCACACACCTTCGAAGATGGTGAGAGCTAGTGGGGTATGTGAGTAGATTGAAAGGAAGAAGGAGTAGTCTTACGAGAAAGAAGTATATCTCCTCACCTAATCACTCATAATAGCTTAGCATAGCTTAGTAATTAGCATGGTAGAGGAGATGAGCATGCATTGGAGCTTGGCTCTTGGTTGGATTTGCATCACAATGCCAAGAGTTGTTGGTGTAGGCCTCCCTTCTCACAAGCTTGGAGTAGGTGATGAGCTTTCCATTAAAGCTTGAGAAAGAGAGAGAGAGTCTTCTTTGCTTCACACATGAGATTGTGTGAGTGTGTGTGATAATGCCTTGACAAAATCAGCCCCCTCTCTCTCTTGGTCGACCTCTCATGCTTTTTACTTAGGCTGACACCCAATTGGACCCTGCAAAGCCTAGCCAATGATAATTAAGAAGCATAAGTGATAGCCTTGTGATATGTGTCCCCCTTTCCCATTTTGTGAGAGCTTTAGGTAATTAGTTAATGCAATTAAACTCTCATTGGACCCCTTAGTCTTTTGGCCAATAGGAATCAGGTAAGCCATTGGGCTGCTGAATGCTCATTGGACCCCTTGGGAGACTGTCCAATAGTCTTCTAGAGAGCTTAATTCTTATTGGTTCTTTTATTAAGTGTTTTTAAATGAATTAAACTAGATTTACTCTAGCCTAATTCTCATGGGTCCACCTCTATGGCCATCCAATAGGATTTGAATGCACCTTGTGGGGAATTGGGCTAGGGAGATGACATGTGTCCACTATGCCCTTTGTGTAAAGGGTCTTGCATGAGTGTGTGTGTTTCTCTCTCATCCCCTAGTAAAAGGGCTCGCCCCCATCAAGATAGGGATGTGGGAAGACTTTTGAGTCTTCCCACAAGCATCCAATTTTACCTAGGGTTAGACCATTGGACACAACCTTTGAATTTTGGAACCTTAGCATTTTGGAAGTCTTAATGGGCTGAATCTTAGGGTCTTTGAAGCCCATTGTTGCACATTTCTCTTTTGCAGATGGACCCCCCTTTGGATCCCTATTTTTCCTCCTTTGGATCCCTACTGTGGCCGGTCTTCCAGCTTAACCAATATTCTAACTTTTTTTCCCCTGGTACTTCCCCATATTAAATGATCAGTTTAACATGAGAAAATCATTTAGGAGAATTAGATATTAGTTATTATGACAAATGAAGCTCTAGAATCGTAGCTTGAATGAGGTTTCTGATGGCATGAATGGCTCCAAAAGGGGGGTAAAACTTCAGGACACCTATTGGAAACGCTATCGGAATGCTGAATTTACCGATGCTGAAGTCGGAACCTTGTTTGCACTCGTGTGCATGCACAGAAGCAATTTCAAGAATGAAACCACTTTGATACCAAATGAAGGAGAGGATCCGGGAGCACAACGAAATCGAAAGATGATTACGCACACACACTCACACACATACCACCATAGCCAAACACACAAGTTGGAGGGGGAGAGCCGACACACACTGTGTGGCCCCTTTCTCTCTTCTCTATTTTATGCACTAAGGCACACTGCACACTGTAATTAGTGTTAGTGGCTCACACAAGTGTATAGTTGTACACTTAGGGTTAGTAGCAGTTAGTGATGGACGGTCGGCCACATGGCCATTAAACCTAACAGGTAGCAAATTGCCTTGCTGAACCGAAGCAATGTTTGCTTGTCAAGTTGACACTGTAGAAAATCTTACAAAATGGAATAAGTTCAAAATTGAAACTTGAAGTTAAAATTCTTACCAATTTTTTGTAATCATCACCCCTAGCATCAAAGGTTGGAGCATCCTATGCGATGATTGTGAGTTCAATGTACTTTGTGTACTTATTTTGCATGCACTCAAGCTATAATTGCTTTGGAGTGATTATGCATCAAATGCATATACATAGATATGGAGCCGTGCTCCTAGAAGCCTTGCTTCTCCCCTCCTATGAGTTTCCTCATACTATTCACATGCATATATTGTTGCCAAATTACCCTAGAAAACCCATTGGATCCCACTAGCTGAGAATGGGTTGATCATGATTATTTTTTACAACATCAAATTCAGTAAACGTGCCTAGAAGCCATGCCCTTGCACTCACAATCAAAATTAACAACAGGCCTTGCCTTTACGTTGTCAGGAGTTTTTTGGAGCAAGGGATTTCGCATATGTACATATACATGCATGGTGCATCAAATAAAGAATTGCCCATTTTTCAGAGCCAGGTGGTTACGTGAGGCCCACTTGTGTACAGGTAGGACATGTTGTACATAGTGCAGCGATTTTCATTATTATCAGTACTAGTGTGTTTTTTCTACAATAAGGAGGAGTTGGTAGTGCGTAAAACTTCTCGAGGAAGCTATCCGCGGGCCGAGGACATGAGGTAAGCAGGTGCGTCAGATGGCATCTAGTGGCGTCAGGAGGCCGAACGGGGTCAGTACTTGCACGTGGAGAAGTACGGACACGACGTGGGTGTTTTCTTGTGATACTTATGCAGAAAGGTCATCATGAGGACCATATTTTGGGGTCACTTCACGTGGTGGCAAGATGCATTATTGGAAAAAGCTGAGTGACAGGTGTGCGTATGGATGCAAAAAGGTGACAACTATGCACTGCGAGGTCAGTTTTTGGCATGTTCGGGGTCCGTTTGAGGTCATCTAAAAGGCCAAGGGTGCCCAAGTAATAAAGCTAAGTTTGGGAACTGAAAAAACAGAGAGAAGACCCAGAAAAACGTGGAGAAGAGAGGAGGAACAGCCGCAGCTGTGTTTTTGCTCATTTTGGAGCCTGTGTTGGCCGTAAACTGCTCATCCGAGGTCGGATTTGAACAATTTAGCATTGTAGACTGGGGTTTTGGGCCGTTCCGGATGTGATGGCGCTGTCCATTTTGCCAAATTCCTCCCTCTTTTTCTGCTGTTTTGGATGTGTAAGTTTCTCCTATGAGCGAAGTTTCTGCTCCAGTTTGTGATTGTATCTGGTATATTTTACCCATTTTGTGTGAGCTGTTTGCCCCTTGGTGTTGGCCCAAGCTCATTTGTATCTAATTATCAGAAGTTCCCCTCTTTTGAGCTGAGTTTTTTGGGTGTGTGTGTGTGTGTGTGTGTCCGTGTGGAGTGGGCAAGTGGATAGTCTCTCTCCTCTCACTCCAGAGGTGTGTTCCCTGTCTCGGCCAGGTGTGTTGTGTAAGACGAGTGGTGCCCCATAGCGTGTGTGTGTATCATTCCAAGAGTGTGTGTCGGGTTGTTATAGAGGCGCTGTGTGTGTTTTCCTCCCGCTCACATTCTTTTGGCGCCCCCACGGAGGATCTTCTTCGAGTACCTTCTGCTTCGAGCTTCGAGCTTCGGGATTACAGGTTGCAGGTTGCAGATTACAGGTTACAGGTTACAGGTTACAAGGACAGGGACAGGTACAGGTACAGGTGATTCACACAGGTACAGGTAGGTGGAGTACAGTGATATACTAGCAGTGATGTCACTTGCAGTTGTTGTGGGTATGCATCACTTGGCGCCTGTTTGAGCGCATTGTCTGCTGGATTGTACGTTACTTGTGGAAACTGCCATTGTACGCATTTGTGGAGCCATACTTGGTTGTACTTGGCAGTCCCAGCCATTTCTGAGACTTCGTTTGGAAGATAGTCATTTCTGAGACTTGACTATACGCGATTTGCATTAGCCTTCGTGTGAGGGTCGATAGCATGAGGTTTTTATTGAGCTGGGGGATTCTCAAATGTAGAGATCCTTTCGGTGATACAGGTAGCTGGAGCACCCTTTTTGTGACCTCGCCATAGGCTATGTACTAGTGAGTCCTACTTGATGCTCGGGTTCTATTGTTGACAGTTTATGCATACATATCCAGTCCATATTTTGGGTTCCTACTGCTCTATTTCTGGGGAAACTCTGCCAAAATTTTTCCAAGTTATGATGGCTGGTTTTTTGGTCTTTTGAGCCATTTATGCTGTTATGCTGTTGAAATTTTGGCAAATGAGAGGTTAAGTTAGGTGTGCCTTCTTGGGAGTTTCATGGTTGGCTTTAATGGATGATCAAAATGGCCCTCAGTTCACTCCTTTTCATTTAACTCAAAGAATTCAGATTAATGTTCATGTGTCCAGGAAGATCTTTTTCCAGCAGCGCATAATCTTTATGTTCTGGCCAAGAAGATTAAGGGAGATACTGGAATGTCCTTTGCCTGTTGTAATTCCGATGATCAACTATGAAAACTCATTTGATGTGCATGTGTTTGTCCTTATCTAAAGCTGAGCTCCATTGAAGTTTCTGGGGATTGGGTAGTCAAAAGTCTTGGGTTCTTGCACGTGTGTTTGAAGGGGTTCTCAAAGCATCGTAACTTGGGTAGCCATGGCTTTCTCTTATCCAGAATTTCATGGAAGAAGTGGTGAAGATGCGGAAGACTTTCTGGAGCAAGTCAAGGTGGCATGCATAAGCAACAATATGTGTGATGAGGAGAAGATTTTGAGGCTATTTGGATTGCTTTTGAAAGATGAGGCCCGTGTTTGGTTCATGGATTTGGAAGCTAAAGAAGCAGTGGCTTCTTCTTATGGTTTGAGTCTTGACAAGTTTATAGAAGCTTTTTTAGAGCGTTTCCAGGTTTTTGAAGATGCAAATGCAGTATGGAATGAACTCAATGCTCTTAAGCAAGGTTCTTGTCAAGGTGTTGATGCCTATGTACAAGGTTTTACAGGGTTATGGAAGAGCCTAAAGAGGTGAGTAATGCTTTGGATACATGATTGAAAAGTCTTGAAGAGGATGCATTGGCTACTTGTGTACCTTGTGATTCTGGGTGTGAGTGTGTGGTTGAGGTTATTGATGATGAGCACATATCTTTGGGGACTAGTTCCTTGGAAATTAGGGAAGAGAGCAAGGTTGAGAGCCATTTTGTGGATTTGTTGGATGTGGAGCCTGTTTTGAAGCTATATTTTGATGTATGTGCAGTGATTGAACCGATTTATGAGCATGATTGTGGTTTAGAGCAGGGATCTGTATTCTTGGAGACTGATGAACCCATGCTAGAAGCTATGGATAGTGGTGATAGCCATGATTATGATGTGGATAAAGTTATGTGTGATGATGAGTATGCTTATGATGATGAGAAGGGGTTTGGCATATATGAGTCCAATCTCAGCTATGTGGATGCCTATGCTAGGGACATGTGTGCTACGGGGATACTTTTGTGCTTTGGATATCAAAAACTTTACCTTTACACAATGCTTTTAGCTACTTGGGTGCAGGATTTGCAGGTTGTTGTTATGGCTGGTGAAGCCAAGATGCCAAGTGATGAGTCACTTGAGTTATCTCTATCGGTTGGGTTGAATGTGGCATGCAATAAATATGATTTTGGAACTCCAGACAGGGCGGATGTGTTAGTTGGATATGCCTATGGTGCATTTTGGTTGATTGTTGACAAATGTAGGTGTGGTGTTATGATGCTTCTTGTGAATCAGATGATATGCCTTTGGCCTTTTGATCCAGGTGGAATGAGCATCTACTAGTGCTGCTGCTGAGCATGAATGCTCTAGCAGGCTAGGGGATGGGCAAATTATGTCAGGAGTTTTTTGGAGCAAGGGATTTCGCATATGTACATATACATGCATGGTGCATCAAATAAATAATTGCCCATTTTTCAGAGCCTGGTCGTTACGTGGGGCCCACGTGTGTACAGGCAGGACAGGTTGTACATAGTGTAGCGATTTTCACTATTATCAGTACTAGTGTGTTTTTTATACAATAAGGAGGAGTTGGTAGCGCGTAAAACTTCTCGAGGAAGCTATCCGCGGGCCGACGACATGAGGTAAGCAGGTGCGTCAGATGGCATCTAGTGGCGTCAAGAGACCGAACGGGGTCAGTACTTGCATGCGGAGAAGTACGGACACGACGTGGGTGTTTTCTTGTGATACTTATGTAGAAAGGTCATCATGAGGACCATATTTTGGGGCCACTTCACGTGGTGGTAAGACGTATTATTGGAAAAAGCTGAGTGACAGATGTGCGTATGGATGCAAAAAAGGTGACAACTATGCACTACGAGGTCAGTTTTTGGCCTGTTCGGGGTCCGTTTGAGGTCATCTAAAAGGCCAAGGGTGCCCAAGTAATAAAGCTAAGTTTGGGAACTGAAAAAACAGAGAGAAGACCAGAAAAAACATGGAGAAGAGAGGAGGAACAGCCGCAGCTGTGTTTTTGCTCATTTTGGAGCCTGTGTTGGCCGTAAACTGCTCATCCGAGGTCGGATTTGAGCACTTTGACATTGTAGACTGGGGTTTTGGGCCGTTCCAGACGTGATGGCGCTGTCCATTTTGCCAAATTCCTCCCTCGTTTTCTGCTGTTTTGGCTGTGTAAGTTTCTCATATGAGCGAAGTTTCTGCTCCAGTTTGTGATTGTATCTGGTATATTTTACCCATTTTGTGTGAGCTGTTTGCCCCTTGGTGTTGGCCCAAGCTCATTTGTATCTAATTATCAGAAGTTCCCCTCTTTTGAGCTGAGTTTTTTTTGTGTGTGTGTGTGTGTGTGTCCGTGTGGAGTGGGCAAGTGGATAGTCTCTCTCCTCTCACTCCAGAGGTGTGTTCCCTGTCTCGGCCAGGTGTGTTGTGTAAGCCAAGTGGTGCCCCATAGCGTGTGTGTGTATCATTCCAAGAGTGTGTGTCGGGTTGTTATAGAGGCGCTGTGTGTGTTTTCCTCCTGCTCACAACGTCAAGATTGTAACTTGCTGGAATCCATCCGTAGACTCCTATAAAATAAATTTGTATAAGGATTAAAAAACCCCACATAAATGAAATAACATGCTTGATGACCATGTCGATATTGGAACACTCATCAAAATGCCTTGCATATTGTCGTAGTCTTACTTCCTTTAGCGAAGCCATGAGAAAACGACTTCAACTTGTATCCCATGGATATAGCCTTGCTATATTGCACTTATTTTTGTCAAAATTGCCAAACCTTTCCATTTTTGTATGCAGATGTTGTCTCTACCATAATGATAGCTTGAGATTTTATCCTCAACGTTCAAAAATTTGCAAACTCTGTATTTGGTTTTGCCCTTCGCTTTAGGTGAGCTTGACATTGTTGCCATGCCGATGATCACGACTCCATGGCCAAACAGTTTCAAGGTCAAAGCCTTAAGCCTGCACTTGCTTAGCTTGTCATAAATTTATGCCAAAATTTTCAAGTATAAGGCTATAGCGAACAGGTTCCTCGCGAGGGCCATCTCCTAGCACAAAACCATGGTTGTTGACTTTTAATTTTCATGTTGATTTGAGTTTCAAGTAGTTTTCCACCTCTGCAACATTGGACCGTGTACAACCCCTTGCTGAATTTTTTTGCCTTTGCATGCTTGGGGCATGTAGAGACCCCTGCTGAATTTTGCTTCCTTACGGACTCTGGTCGTGGGCAATTTCCCTTAGTTGATAGTGTCCTTTCATATTGGCAAGGCACCCACCGTTTGAAGGGGGGGAAATTAAAAAGAAGCAAAGCTTCTGAGCCATGGTGGCAGGCAACTGGACAAGGAAATATGTGGGAGAAGCTCATGCTACGAGTTGCACCAGACCTCGGGCATGTGTCAAAAAACCTCCTCAAGCCAGGGCAAAAACAAAGAGAGAGAGAGAGAGAGAGAGAGAGAGAGAGAGAGAGAGAGAGAGAGAGAGAGAGAGAGAGAGATTTGCAATTGGTGATGGTCAATGGCCACCTCTGTCCTTGACTAAGAGTGCCTACACGTGCGGATCCTCGTCCCTTCCTTCTTCCCCAATTGCACGAACATGCAAAAACATGTAAGACCCTAAAGGACCATGCCCTCTTCTTCAAAAAACCTGAGGCTTTGATACCAACTGTGAGACCTAGTGGTGGATAGGCATAATGATCTCCTCCCAACCTCCCTACTTATAGCCCTTGGTTCTTGCAAGTAGGACCCCTTAAACTTATGCCGTTGCCCTCGGCTCCCAGCCATACTAAACCGTTCATACCCTTTGGCCTTTGACCCGACATCCTCCCCTGTCATCTCACTCATGGTAGCATTTTCCTGGTTAGCAGAGGAGGCATGGCTAACATAGTTCATAGAGGCCATATCATGGTTGTATTCATCCACCACATCATACCATTTACATATGTGTTTCCTATAATTCTTGGATATGGAATTGTGTGCTTTATCTAGTCTGTATTGGCCAAGCATAGAGCCCCACTTTTTACAACATGCCTTGCTATCTTTATTAGATTCATGGTATGTGGAGGCCAACCCTGCAACCACTTTTGCCCATAGATTTACCCCTACTTTTGTGGATTGTATACCCCCCCCCCCCCCCCCCCCACACACACACACACACACACAAACATGGGTAAGTTGATCTACCCAAAAATATTTCCATTGACCTTTGGATTTTTGGATGGTGTCCTCGTCCTCATCAAGATCCACCATGCCCTTTTTCTTGGACATCGTCATTGTCTTTGATGGAGCTGTTACTGCAATCCCTCGAATGTCATCACCACCCAAGTGCAAAGCCTTCTTCCTAGATGGTTTGGAAGATCCTTTTGTGGATTGATGAGGAGTGGGATTTGGGCTAGGTCCACTTTCCACATGTGGAGGGTTGTGGCTCGGAGGTGGAGCACACGGAGGGGGTGGCTTGAATAAGAAAGGAGAGGAGGGTGATGGAGATGTTAGCATAGCCATGAAGCCATGTGTAGGCATTGTGAAGGGGGGCGTTGAGAATGAGTAATAAGAGGGCTGGGAGAATACATTTTGGGATGGATTGTCATCGATGTCCTTTTGGGAATTTGATTGTTGAGATGGATCCATGACTCCTGCATAACCAAACAATTATACTCTATTAGCATGTTAATTGTAAACATCACGAGCAAAAGAAAGCATGCACGATCAAATGTAGAAGGATCTATCGGGGAGAGAGAGAGAGAGAGAGAGAGAGAGAGAGAGAGAGAGAGAGAGAGAGAGAGAGAGAGAGAGAGAGAGAGAGAGAGAGAGAGAGAGAGAGAGAGAGAGAGAGAGCAATAGACAAAAATGACCACATTAATAGGACCAAAAACAAGGATGTAGGAGGAGGGGAGAGAGAAAGAGAAAAGATAATTGTTTATTTGTCATGGCCAAGCATGAAAGAGAGATTGTGTGTGTGTGTGTGTGTGTGTGAGAGAGAGAGAGAGAGAGAGAGAGAGAGAGAGAGAGATTTGGGAGGGGGGAGGGAGAGAGAGTGAGAGAAGAGAATTGTTTATTTGTCATGGCCAAGCATGAGAGAGCGATAGTGTGTGTGTGTGTGTGTGTGTGTGTGTGAGTGAGTGAGAGAGAGAGAGAGAGAGAGAGAGAGAGAGAGAGAGAGAGAGAGAGAGAGAGAGAGAGAGAGAGAGAGAGAGAGAGAGAGAGAGAGATAGATAGATAGATTTAATTATCGTCCACGGAGGTCAGATATGACCCATGGGACCAAAACAAAACATTACATCTGTTCTTTCGGTGGAAGTGTTAGATACATATCAGTTAGGGACTGAGGGTCCATCAGGGGTAAAGGAAAAGGAAAGGATACGGACAAAAAACAAAACCTAGAGGGGGTCAGGTAGAGGGGGAGCTGGCTTGGGAGTTCAAAACTCTTGAATGATGGCTTTACCGCCACGGTAGACTACCCATTTACCTTGTTTACGAGCTTCATGCATCTTTTTGAGCTGGCTTGCTTTGTGCTTGAGTTGGTATGTAGTCAATTCCTCGGAAATCCAAAGCTTTGTCCCTTTGAGGTGATAAGATTGGCGCAACAGCCGTGTCCGTTCTTCTTTGTTCTTGAAAGTGAGGATGCATTGGCCAAGAGGAACATGCCTATGTGTGTCGTTGATCCACGAGACAGTGTCGGGCTCGATATTGATTGGTTGAAGAATGTCATTGAGCTTGACGATGGATTCTTTGAGGGAATCCTCCTCGGTGCACCATGGTGAGGAGAGTCCTCCAATCCTAATTTTGAGGGCAAGGGATTCTTGTATCCGACATTCTTGTAAGGCTGCTTGTATGTCGTTCTCAATCTTCTTATGCGATGCCTTGTTGGCTTCTTTCTAATTTGTCTTGATAGTCTCGATGAGAGTAGCTTCAACTTCGAGTTTCTTTGCGAGGAAAATTTCCTTCTCCATTGCTTTTGTATCTTCGAGCTTACACAAGCGTTTTTTCAGTGCAGCATTCTCCAAAGCAAGTTCTTGGATCTGAGCCTCGAGGGCCGTGATCCGTGCATCTTGACGAGCGGCGAGATCTTTCCTGGGTGCAGCTGCCACAACAAGAAAACTCTTGCGTGTGTCAGAAGTCGGTGTGTTGAAAGAAGTCATGATTGAAGAATCTTTCTTTTGCTGTGCGAAAACCTTTGTCTGTGGCTGAGCTCTACGGTGAAAACCTGCTGTGAGAACTTGCTCTTGTGGCTGTTTGAAAATGACCTTAGTGTAATTTGTGAATGATCTGTTAAGTATGGAGCCTGATTTACCCTTGTAATTTTCTGTGGTAAAATCGCACATTTGTAAGGCCCCCATTATGAGGAGAAGCCATCGTGCGTGAAGGAAAATCACTCACCGGAAACCAAAATTTTCACGGACAAGAATCAGGGGCAACTTTAAAGGCCTCGGGGACGGAGGCCCCCGAGATTTTTTTTCGCGCCGGAATATTCTTTTTCGCCGGAATATTATGGCCGGACGGCAGCCGGAAAGTGGTCGGAAAACAACCGGTCGGTTGGCCGGTGGCCGGTAGTCAATGGCCGATGGCCGGTGGTCGGAAGTCAATGGCCGGTGGCCGGTGGTCGGAAGTCAATGGCCGATGGCCGGTGGCCGAATTCAATGGCCGGTGGCCGAATTCAAAAGCGGACTTGTCTTCTCAAGGGCGGCCACACATGGGCGGATTGGAGGGTCCGATTTGGACTTATTCGCACAAGGGCGGCTACACATGGCTGTCTCTCATAAGAGAGGGCAGCCCTTTTGGCCTATAAAAGGAGGCCATTTCTACACACATTTCATAGTGTGAAGTTGATGCAACAAGGTGAGTGTGAGGTGGTGAGAGTGAAGCAAGGCGGGAGCTCCATTAAGGGTATAATCCGTTTGTAAACTACTTCTTGTTTTGAAGTACCAAAGCCATTGAGTGGCTGCTTTCCCGTGGACGTAGCCCACATTGGGTGAACCACGTATATCGTGTGTACTCTCTCTCTCTCTCTCTCTCTACACTATAATCTCGTGTATATAAATTTGTCTATCTCCATTAAGTAATCTACTCAATTATCTATTTAGCTACGTCTTATTTCCTAACAACTGGTATCAGAGCAAGGTTTGCTCGTAGCTAAATTATCTCAAGGAAAGGATTCCTTGAATTGAGTGGGAGTTATGGCGGAGGAGGGGAAGCTCAAGATTGAGAAGTTCAACGGCAAAAACTACCAACATTGGAAGATGCAGATTGAAGACTATCTCTACCAGAAGGACCTCTATTTGCCACTAGGCGGTCTTGCGAAGAAGCCCGCAACAATGGCAGATGAAGCATGGATTGTCCTTGATCGAAAGGCACTGGGAACAATCCGGTTAAGCTTGGCGTCAACGGTGGCCTTCAATGTTTCGGAGATGAAGACCATGGAGGACTTGATGAAGTCACTTGACGACTTCTACGAGAAACCATCGGCATCCAATAAGGTATTTCTTATGAAGCGCTTGTTCAATCTAAAGATGGCAGAGAATGGTTCAGTTGCAGAACACCTAAATGACTTTAACACAAACATAAGTCAACTTCGATCAGTGAAAATCAATTTCGATGACGAAGTGCGAGCTCTCCTTATACTATCATCTCTACCGGATAGTTGGGACAGCCTTGTGATGGCTGTAAGTAATTCTATCTCTGGCACAAATACTCTTAAGTTTGATGATGTTGTGGGTGTTCTCCTAAGCGAGGAAATGCGAAGGAGAAGCACAGGAGAATCATCAAGTGTTGCACTATCAGTGGAAACAAGAGGAAGGCTTAAGGAGAGGTTCAAAAACCAAAAGGGTCGTGATCGCTCAAGGCGGAGCAAGTCACGCACAAAGTCAGTTCTTGAATGTTGGAACTGCGGCAAGAAGGGACACGTCAAGAAGGATTGCTGGTCCAAGAAGAAGAAGGAGACAGAGTCTCAAGACAACAAGCCAACATCGGAGGCCAATATGGCAGGTAAAGTAGAGCAAGATGCTCTAATTCTCTCATTAGACAATGTGTCTAATTCATGGATAGTAGATTCCGGGGCTTCATTCCATGCGACACCACACAAGCAACATTTCCAAGACTACACCAAAGGTAATTTTGGGTATGTATACTTGGGAGATGATGAAGCTTGTGAGATTGTCGGCAAAGGTACAGTTTCTATCAAAACTGCTAACGGAAATGAATGGAAGCTTAAAGATGTTAGGCATGTTCCTTCTCTTCGCAAAAATTTGATCTCTACAGGACAATTGGACGATGAAGGTCACAACATTGCATTCGGAAACAAACGGTGGAAGATCTCAAAGGGATCTTTGGTGGTTGCCAAGGGTGAAAAAGTCAGTACACTTTACTTGTGTGCTGTTAGCACGCAACCTTCAGCTTGTGCAGCAACTACAGAAGTTGACAGTGCGGTGTGGCACTACCGACTTGGGCATATGAGTGCCAAAGGAATGCAAATCCTTCAAACAAAGAAGCTTCTACCAGGTTTGAAAGAAGTGGACTTAGAGTTCTGTGAAGATTGTGTTTATGGTAAACAAAAGAGGGTAAAATTTCAAAAATCAGGAAATGAAAGAAAAAATAAAAAACTTGAGTTGGTTCATTCTGATGTTTGGGGTCCTGCAAGTACACCATCACTTGGTGGCTCATTGTACTATGTAACATTCATAGACGATGCGACTAGAAAAACATGGGTTTATGTCATGAAGAATAAATCCGATGTATTTTCCATATTTCAAAGGTGGAAAGCCTTTGTGGAGAATGAAACAGGTACCAACGTTAAATGCCTCAGATCCGACAATGGAGGTGAATATTGCAGCCAAGCTTTTGAAAGCTTTTGTGCTAGCAATGGAATTCGGAGGCAAAGGACAACCCCAAGGACACCTCAACAAAATGGGATTTCGGAAAGGATGAACAGGACAATTATGGAACGAGCACGAAGCATGCGGCTACATGCAGGCCTACCGCTTGAACTTTGGGCGGAAGCTGTAAGTACGTCTGTGTACTTAATCAATCGGTCACCCTCAACGGCATTGGATGGGGGAGTTCCAGAAGAGGCATGGACAGGTAAACCGGTGAATTATGCATTTCTCAAAGTGTTTGGGTGTGAGGCTTTCATGCACATAGATAGAAGCCTAAGATCAAAGTTAGATGCAAAGTCCAAAAAGTGTTTCTTCATTGGCTATGGAGAAGGAGACTTTGGGTATCGCCTATGGAATCCTGAAGATGGTAAAATCTTAAGGAGTAGGGATGTAACTTTTAACGAAAAAAATATGTACAAAGATTACTTGGAAAGAAAACAAACAAAAGAAACAGGTGATGAGTACATGGAGCTTGAGGACGGTGAAGACTCAAGGACTGCAAACGGTGACAATGTGCAACAACGTCAACCAAATGAGGAGCCTCAACCTATTCCCCGAAGATCTACAAGAGCAAGTAGACCTCCAGAAAGGTTTGTTCCTTCCTTCAACCATCTCTTGATCTCAGATTCTGGAGAGCCGGAATCATATGAAGAAGCTATGCAACATGAATCCAAAGAAGAATGGACGAAGAGCATGCAAGTGGAGATGGACTCACTACATCGCAACCAAACATGGGAGTTGGTTGAGTTGCCTAAAGGTAAGCGGGCACTTCAAAACAAATGGGTGTACAAGCTAAAGGAAGAAGAAGGTGGGAAGAAAAGGTACAAATCTAGGCTTGTGGTAAAAGGTTTTTCTCAAAAGAAAGGTATTGACTTCAATGAAATATTTTCTCCTGTTGTAAAAATGAACTCAATTAGGCTTGTCTTAAGCCTTGTGGCTGCTCATGATCTAAATCTCGAGCAAATGGATGTAAATACGGCATTCCCTCACGGTGACTTAGAGGAGGAAATCTACATGCTTCAACCAAAGGGGTATGAAGTAAAAGGTAAGGAGAAAATGGTTTGCAGATTAAAGAAGAGCTTGTATGGTTTAAAGCAAGCATCAAGACAATGGTACTTGAAGTTTGATCGATGGATGTTGGATCATGGATTCACAAGATGCAACTCGGATCACTGCGTCTACACGAAGAATTTGGGAGATGGGAAATTCATCATCCTAATGTTGTATGTTGATGACATGTTGATTGCAAGTGCTAACATGCAGGACATCAAAGACCTAAAAGAGGAGCTATCCAAATCTTTTTCAATGAAAGATTTAGGTGCTGCAAAGAGAATACTTGGTATGAAAATATCAAGGGACAGGACGAAGAAGACAATAAAGCTATCTCAAGAAGATTACATCAAGAAGGTACTAGAAAGGTTTGCAATGCAAAATGCAAAACCAGTTTCTACACCTTTGGCTGGTCATTTTAAACTAACGAAGGATATGTGTCCAAAGACACAAGAGGAGATAGCCTATATGTCTAAAGTTCCATATGCTGCAGCGGTAGGTTCTCTAATGTATGCTATGGTCTGGACAAGGCCAGACATTGCACATGCAGTGGGAGTTGTGAGTAGGTTCATGGACAACCCAGGTAAAGAGCATTGGCAAGGTGTGAAGTGGATACTTAGGTATCTAAAAGGGACAACAAAAATTGCTTTGTATTTTGGAGGAACTGATATTTTTCTAGAAGGGTATGCTGATGCAGATATGGCAGGTGACAAAGATACTCGAGGGAGCACTACTGGCTATGTGTTCACGGTTGGAGGCACAGCAGTAAGCTGGGCTTCAAAGCTGCAGAAAGTGGTTTCACTTTCTACCACGGAAGCAGAGTATGTAGCAATGACGGAGGCAAGCAAAGAAATTCTGTGGCTTCAAAGATTCTTAGAAGAGCTTGGATTCAAACAAGACAATTGTGTCTTGTACAGTGATAGCCAAAGCGCTATCCATCTTGCGAAGAACTCAGCCTTTCATTCAAGGACAAAGCACATTGAGGTGAGATATCACTTCATACGCACTCTTTTGAAAGAAGGACAACTAAAGCTAGGAAAGGTGCATACAAGTGAAAATCCTGCAGACATGTTTACAAAGGTGGTCAACAAGGAGAAGTTGAGCTTTTGCTCATCTTCAATCGGCATTCAAGGATAAGAAGCCAGAATGGAAAGCAGTCACCGGTTTGGTTTGGAGATCAGTCTCCAAGTGGGAGATTTGTTAAGTATGGAGCCTGATTTACCCTTGTAATTTTCTGTGGTAAAATCGCACATTTGTAAGGCCCCCATTATGAGGAGAAGCCATCGTGCGTGAAGGAAAATCACTCACCGGAAACCAAAATTTTCACGGACAAGAATCAGGGGCAACTTTAAAGGCCTCGGGGACGGAGGCCCCCGAGATTTTTTTTTCGCCGGAATATTCTTTTTCGCCGGAATATTATGGCCGGACGGCAGCCGGAAAGTGGTCGGAAAACAACCGGTCGGTTGGCCGGTGGCCGGTAGTCAATGGCCGATGGCCGGTGGTCGGAAGTCAATGGCCGGTGGCCGGTGGTCGGAAGTCAATGGCAATGGCCGATGGCCGGTGGCCGAATTCAATGGCCGGTGGCCGAATTCAAAAGCGGACTTGTCTTCTCAAGGGCGGCCACACATGGGCGGATTGGAGGGTCCGATTTGGACTTATTCGCACAAGGGCGGCTACACATGGCTGTCTCTCATAAGAGAGGGCAGCCCTTTTGGCCTATAAAAGGAGGCCATTTCTACACACATTTCATAGTGTGAAGTTGATGCAACAAGGTGAGTGTGAGGTGGTGAGAGTGAAGCAAGGCGGGAGCTCCATTAAGGGTATAATCCCTTTGTAAACTACTTCTTGTTTTGAAGTACCAAAGCCATTGAGTGGTTGCTTTCCCGTGGACGTAGCCCACATTGGGTGAACCACGTATATCGTGTGTACTCTCTCTCTCTCTCTCTCTCTCTCTCTACACTATAATCTCGTGTATATAAATTTGTCTCTCTCCATTAAGTAATCTACTCAATTATCTATTTAGCTACGTCTTATTTCCTAACATGATCTCTGTTCACTGAGGCCCACTCAGGCCTGCTCACTGGAGTCGAGAGGGGGGCTGCTCCTTGAAGTCGGGAGGTCGAGGAGGATGACCGCGTGCTGGACGGGGAGTGCTGTCACTGCTGTCTGAGACCGAAGGGGCAAAGTCTATGCAGGAGCAACGTTTGCCTTGCTGTCGAGCTGAGGCAAGGGGGGGCAAGGCTCAGGTATTAACGCCCTCCCAAGGGCTGCCCTCGCCCCCGGGGGGACATGGTTACATAGGGCAGAAGAGGCGGCCTGAAGCTAGAGAGAGAGAGAGAGAGAGAGAGAGAGAGAGAGAGAGAGAGATATGGAACGTTGAAAGGATATTGAATGTTAAAATTATAAATTGAAAGGAAACATTGGCAGCTTGGATTTCCAAAAGAAGAAAAAATTGAAGAGTCATCACTGTTTGAGGGCGCTCAAACTCCAGCGTGTGGGAGGGTGTCGGATCGGAAGAAAACCTAGTGAACTCTACTGTGCGTTGCCTTACCAACATGTCTATGCCGCCACATCTTGTGAACATGTTGAGCTTGTTGCAACAATGCCATTGGTTGTTGCACTACACAGAAAGTTGCACTCGGGTCGTCTGAACCACAAAAATTCTCACAATATTTCCCACATTGTGACTTACCTCAACATCATGAGCTTCTCTAGGGGAGGCGCCACATACCTAGCTAGGTATGCGGTGCCTCTCGAGCAGAAGCTCATGATGTTATGCATTGTATGAAAAACACTGAGAAATACTCGGTTTTCCTACATGAGAAAATTTCTAAATTTTCTTGTGAACCAGGCCTAAGGTGCTGCGTCCCTTACTCTTGATCGTTGATTGCTTGGGATAAAAACTAGTCTCAAGATCTCAATTTAGTTTTTAATCTTGAGATTAGTCTCACATCTTTCTTAAACAAACGCATGTAGGTATGTGATGTCCTGAGATTAGGCACAACACAATGAGATAAGTTTTTCTCCTACTAAGCTCAGTATTTCAAAATTAGTTTCATTGATCGACAACCCTCATCACTATATCACATGGACATGCTTAAATGGGATCAATGGTGGAGGAGGAAAATGCGGGGCGCGTCAATCATGGGCCGTCAGATCTAACGTTGTCCCGAATTTACTAGTTTGCCCGAATTTACAAATTTGCCCCGAATTTACTAATCGACCCACATTTACAATATGACATACTTGAATCCCTTATATTTCAACTTACGCATGAGGGCGTAGTGGTTAGTGCACATGGCTCTGGTGGGGAGGTTGGGGGTTCAAGACATGGGGTGCGGATTGACTCGAATTTACAAGCCTACCTGAATTTACTTTTCTCCCCGAATTTACAAATGTGCATCTGACGACCCAAATCACCTCAATCGTCGATCCCATTTGAGCATGCCCATGCAAGATAGTGTGGAGGATTGAAAACCTCGACCATTTGATTCACACACCTTTCAACAAGGATGTTGATCCCATGGTTGGGACCTTATGGCACTGACGGGAGCAAAGCACGACACGCATCCCGACGGCCTCAAACGTCGGGAGCCAATGCACGCCACAAGCCCACAATGAAGCGAACAGGGGGCACCACCTAGCTTTGAGCGGCTAGGACGCAGACAACGGTGATTTGAAATATCACGGACGAGAGAGAGAGAGAGAGAGAGAGAGAGAGAGAGAGAGAGAGAGAGAGAGAGAGAGAGAGAGAGAGGTGATGAAAACCCTCGGGGGTTGTGAGGGAGAATTATTCTCTTGCCATATTTACAGCAACCTTATCTCCGGTGAGGTGGCACATCATGGTGATAGAGAGATAGAGGGAGAGATAGTGAACCTACTTGGTGCGTTCTCTAGAGATGACTCATTGACATAAAAACTTGCTAACATGAGTGTGTATGCATCGACCGTTGGAGTCGAGATGTGGACATAGCTTCCTTTACATAGTACAATTCCCAAAGCAAATCGCTAGGCTAAGTCCCCTCTCTTGTGATGCAAATGTTGCCAATCCTCCCACCAAAATACTACCAAGTGCTGACCTCTGATACTTGCCCCCCGCCAATAGTGACCTCTCAGTGCCTTTTTATAGGTGTTGACTGTTTTAGATTAGGATAATCTGGTGTGATTAGGGTAATCTAATCAGGGGAGACAAAGCAAGGCGGTGGGCCCTGGGTGGTTGACCCTTGCTTTGTCTCGGGAAATATTATAAGGAAAACCTCTAGGTGGGCCTTTGTGACCATCACCTAGAGAGATGAGAATTTACAATTTTGGGATTTTTACAAGGCTTGGTTTGAGACTAGAAAAAAATGATAATAACCTACGATTTTACTGAAGAGGGCGTTGTGGACGCGATGCCGGTGAATGGCAGCCTCGCTGGTGCGTCGGTGTAGCGCATTCGTCACTTTTGGGGTCGGCCGGGGCATGCCTTCGGCGCCTTTGCTTGTTTTGGTGTTGGTGTCGCGAGATTTAGGTCGTCTTTCTTCTTGTCGATGGCATCGACGTTGTTGAGTCCTTCGTTTTTGTTTTTGTATTTTACTGGTGCGTGCATATATGCGTGCGTGTGTATGTATGGGTGTGTATGCGTGAGTGTGTGTATATATATATGTGTGTCGGCCAATGTGCGTGGGAAATGGGGGGGGATATATTATGTGTATATATATATATATATATATATATATATATATATATATATAAATATATGATTTTTTTTCCGGTGGTTTACTGCTGCTGCAGGGAACCGGCGACGCAGAGGCGTGAGTGAGAGAGGGAGAGTGTGTTGAGGGGTGTGTGTGTGTGTGTGTGCAATGGGGGGTGTAGACGGCTGAGACAATTTCACTAGGTGGGAACGCTCTCTTATGAGACGGACAGTGAATCGGTCAGTAATTACTACGGTAATTACCATGGTAAACCCAAGGCATTGATAGCCGTTTTTCGACTTTCCGTAATTGCCATAGTGAGTTAACCCACCCTACCAAAATCATCTAAACACTGTGGCTATCCCTACCATTTCACTGTATATAGGTGTGTGTGAGTTAGGGGACTTTTCCCATATCTTCTTAAAAAACCTTAATTAGCTAGTCAATGGGCTAGTTGAGCCAAAAAAATAAAAAATATAAGTATATTATGGCCCATTTGTGTGTAAAGATTTCATTGTATATAGGGCTAAATAAAAGGATTTTTCATAATTATTTTGGTATTTATTTAAATATTTCTACCTATGGTGTGTTATTTATGCTATGTACATTGACTCAACATTACCATATTTTTTCTTACCATTTTGCGTACTCTTTATTCCATATAAAAATAATTTCATGCAAGCTTCTCTTATTTTTGGTGTAACTCCATCCCATCAAAAATCCAAAAAATTAGTTTATTTATGTGTATATTTTTTCACTATTGTGATTTTTTCCTTCCTACATCTATTCTTTATTACTCTCATAAATTAGACCACAAAAAATATTCATCTTTTTATGGTAGACTTATAATGAGAGAGATTTATTTTGACCCCTTGATATTTTTTCCACCTATATTATTTATATTTGACATGTACATATTTTTTTAGACCCCTCAATATTTGATTTTCTTAGTTATACTATTCACTTATATCATGATCTCAACGATATCTTCAATTATAGACCTACCAAATAAGATCAAGGGTATGTGGAATGCATGCATGCACCATGGGGAGCTCACTCTTGGAGGTATTCAAAAGAATCATCCAAAGAAGGACCTCACAAGGACCTTGTGCAGTGGAAAAAACAGTCGGTGTTGCTAAATTTTTAAAGATCACATGCTCCCCGAATTTGAAAAGGTGATACGAACAAAAGTTGTAGCTCGTGAGATGAACTTTCACCTCAAATTTTTTCATATGTTTTTGAGCTACGAGCTATGAGCTATGATTTTATTGGTGGACCCCAGTTTGCCCATGCTATGCAACCACACTCCCTGTTCCACTTTATCATTTTCCTCTTTCACACACACTCCTCCCTCTCCTTCCCACTCCCAAACCTGCAACTCCCATGTCCTAATTCACCCTTTTCACCATTTCCACATCTCTCACACCTCCATAGCCTTCATCCTCCATTTCTACACCCTATGTGTCCCCCTTTCTCTCTACATATATGTCCATATTACCATACTCTCTTCAGCTTTGTAAAGAACTTCAAAAAATCAGCAAAAATCCAAGGATAACCTCTGCAAATGAAGGCTTTTATCATGAATTTTCCAAGGTTTGAAGATAACATAGCTTCATCGACACGCGCTACTTCGCCATGCTGACTGCTTCTTCTTCCGGTGCTGTAAAGAGGTGAATGTCAACTTCTCCAAAGCTTCAATCTCTCTTTACAAGCTCATCCCTTCTCTAACTTTTCTCATCATATATCTCACCATATGGTGAATGATTTTGTAAATATTTTTTGGTGATAATTACTAACTACTAACCACTAACCTTATTGTAAAATGCACCCTCTACTAGAGTAGGCACTCCCAAATTATTCACTCAATCCTCTCTCCTTTCATCCTCAATAATTCTCTTCCCTTGAGTCCACATCCATGTGACTCAAAGGACAAGAGAGACCCACCCTCATTAAAAAAAATAAAAATATGCATAATCTTTTATTCCTTCAAATAAACTTGATTAGGCCTAATCCTAATCGGAGCTTCTAAAACCTATAAATAGAGCCCTTCTCTCCCTTGTAAATCATCACATGATCACACTTCACCACACCATTCTCAACACATAACACACCACTCTTCAATCCTAGTTGTGTAGAGTGTGTGCCTTGTGAGTGCTCTATTCCATCACTACACATAGGTGCATGGAGAAGCTTGAAGTTAGTTATGCCATCTAGAGGAGTGGAGTGATACTATACTCTGCAATCACACTTGTAGCCTACTCTTGTCCATAAATAAGATTCATAGTTTTGGGTGCAATTGTATGCTACAACTACGACTCTTCTCTCCAAATTGACTTGATAAGTTGGCTCATCAAGTGGTTGAAGGTATATTGTCCTTGAAGTTTGTTGTGCCATTTCATGCTTGGTGGTTTGAGGGCTTGTTGAATTGTTTGCCTAAAAGGTAAATTGTAAGAGGGTGCTCGGTGAGAGGGCTCCCGTGACCCTAAGACAATTTGTGCATTGGCAACAAGGTCAAGTTTTGTGTTGTCCCTCTATTTCTCATCAAGCTTTGTGTGCATCTAGTCTTTAAGGCTAAGACTGAGTTGCTCAAGTTGATTTGTGCTCTTTACCTTTCTCTGGCATGGTGAATGTTTGTGTTTGGTGTGTGTGGCTATCTTGCATTCCCCTCTCTTTGTGCGTTTGAGTACAAGGAGATATCACGTGCGTCCTAGTTCACATCTACAACTAGGTGGTGCCCCTTTTCTTGTTTGGTTTCTGGCTGTGGGTTGTTGTTGTCTCTGATTGTGCTTGCCCCAGCCCCAATTGAGCAGCACGGGAGCCTCGAAGGGTGTTTAGAGGCTGCTCTTCTTGTTGCCCGCCCCGGACCGCCTCAGCATATAAATAGGACCCATTACAACATAATCGGGTTAGCGTTTTGGTGGCATTTGTTGGCAATTGTACTGGAGTTGTCAATCATTGGCAGTTGTTGTCGGTTGTGCACTGTCTATCCTTTTGTTCATAAGCCACATCGTACTCATTGTAATCCTTCATCTGTAATTCCAAATACAACAATATATTCCAGTTATACTTACTCTGGACTCAGTAATATGAATATGAATCTGAATCTAAAATCTGAATATCATTCTCAGTACATAGTCTGGTTCTTATTTCTGTAGGTGTATTCCAGCTCAGTTTCTGTTCCTTTGTCCAGTCTACTGTCTGAACTTATACATCACCAGTAGTTGAAATCTTCTAACACTGGAATTAGCTATCTCAAGAGATCAGCTCCAATTCCATTTTGGCGATCACGGTGGCTAGAGCTGAAGCTCATTGACAAAAAACGCTCTTCTCCCAATTGGAAGTTCTCAGCTACAGCAATGGCACGCAAAACCAGTTGTGGCCGAAAATCCACCATCCGTGTTGATCCTATTCTTGAGGAGTCGGGAAGAGAATCCGACCCTAAGCAAGAGAGGCTGACTGACACTGAGGCTCATGAGGAGCATAGTCAGGCTGATGAGATGCAGGACTCACAGCATTCCAGTCTCTCTAGACACAGACGGGCAGAAATGGAAGCACGAAAAGCCAAAAGTTCTCGGTCTAGGCAGGGGAATGAGGATACCAAAGGTAGTAAAGGCAGTCGCCACACTTCTAGTAGACAGGCCAGAGAGGACACTGACACAGAGACAGAAACAAATATTGATTGGGATGCAGATACTGACAACTATAAAAAGACTTCCAAGCGCCGTTCAGAATCTAAGAAGAGAAGCTGCAAGACTAGTGGTAATCGAAATGATTATACATCTTCTCTGGAAATTTCTTTTCCAGTATTCAAAGGGGGAAAGAAGGATGATCCAGATGTTCACATACAGGCTTTTGAGCAGTATGCCGAGCTGAAGAATATTGATGAGGATGATTGGAGGGAATACTTTCCGCAAACCTTGAAGGAGGCAGTGAGAAAGTGGTACTACCATTACCCCGCTTGTCAGCTTAGATCCTATAACAAACTACTTAAAACCTTAAGACTAGAGTATTTCGACAACAGAGGTGATGAAGATATGCTCTGTGAACTGGATAAGATTAAGCAGCAGAATCTGTCAGTCTGAAGTTATGTGGAAAAAATCAAGGAGCTAACAAGGCAGTTACAGGAACCGTCGTCCGAGAAGAGATTGCGGGCATGGTTTTTGAATGGCTTTCGAAGCAAAAAGCTTAGGGAGCAGGAGGTACCATCTCCAACCAAGAAATTCAATGATCTGGTACAACGGGCACTGAAGCTGGAACAGCAAGCCAAGAAGGAAAAGAGCCATAAAAAGAGAGGATCTAGTAGCAGTAGCTCTTCTACTGAGAGCTCTGATTCCAGTGAAGTGTCCAGCAGCTCTGAAAGTAGCTCTAATGAATGGTCCAAGGATAACTCAAAGAAGGGATCCTGGACTAAGAAGATTGAAGAGATGGCTAGGTAGATTGCTGAGATTAGCCACACCAGACAACCAGTTCGGAAAATGGAGACTTGGTGTTCAAAATGCAAATCCAAGGACCATATTCCCAACGAGTGCCCACAATGTACTTACTGTAAGGCCTTTGGTCATTTATAGAATAATTGTGGTATTAGGATTCATCGCTTTAAGAAGGGCAAAGACCTATCAGTGGTAGCCTATACTGAACCAGTGAAAGTAGAACCCACCAAAGCTTCTCAGGAGGAGAGACCAAGTACCAGTGGTATTGGTCAAGGACGCAGCCGATTCCAAGCGGGTACGGGTTGAGGCAGAGGGCGTGGAAACTTCCAAAGCCAGAGTTTGAATTGCTACACTTATGGAAAGTACATGCATTTCGCGGCTCAATGCCCAGACGCACCTGCACCTGCTGCTATTGAGGCAAAGGCACCAGAGACAGTCCCAGTACGGGCAGTCACAAGGAGCAAAGGCGTGGTAATTGAAGAAATTCCAGATACTCTAGAAAAACCAGTCACTGCTGACAGCAGCAAATGGGCTCAACAAAGAGAGATTTGGAAGGCTAAGGGTAAAGAGAAGGTGGTAGATGAATGGTAAGAGCAGAGAGAACTAGCAGCTAAATCATGGAGGATTTAGCCAAGAAGCTGCCAGAGTAGCGAGAAAGTTCTGAAGCCCGAGTCATTCAGAAGATACCAGCCCAATCAACTGAGAAAGATCGGTCAATACCGGGCATAACTGAGACCATGCTGGCTACGGTACAAGGAATGATTGGTGAACTGGGAGTTGATGGAAGGACTGGGAGCACTGCAAGGGAGGAATGGCAGTGTGAAGATACGACCAATTCTTCGAGCTCCGACAACCAGTCTGATCAGGAGAGAGAAGAAATCCATGTTAAGATCTGTGATAGAATTCAGAAGCTTACTGTGGAACTGGAAGATATCAGAAAAACCTTGCCTGAAGTGGCAAAAACTTCATCAGATAGCGCAAGAAAGCTGAAGCGGAGGCCAGAACAGTGGATCTGACGGCCGTCCGAGATGATGAAGTACCGCTCATTCAGGTGGACTACAAGGTTCGGAAGCAATGGGAACCTCTTTCAAGTGTTATTTTGGATGGAGGAGTAGGAGTCAATATAATGGGGGTCCATCTCCAACAGAGGATGGGCATTACGAATCTAAAGACAGCACCATTTAAAGTGCGAATGGCAGATCACAGAGTAGTACAAGCTACGGCATGATTGAAAATATGCAGATAAGAGTAGGCAGGGAAAAATTTAAAGCCAGCTTCTTAGTTCTGGATGTGCAAGGGGCATATGGGATGCTACTAGGGCGCCCATGGTTGAGAACATCACATGTTGTTCATGACTATGCAAATCAAACCTTAACCATAGAAGGGGCCAGCGATAGAATTCAAATCCAGACGAACAATACTAGGAGCTGGAGAAAAGAGCTGAGGCCGAAGGAATTATGCCAGAAGTACAAGGCAAAGAAGATTGAACAAATGTTAGTAGCTCTGCAATGCCCATGGAGCTCCGGAAACAGAAGGCCTGCCAAGCCATATGCCCGTGAGTGCAAAGGGATTCTTCAAAAAGAATAGGCTGACTTGAGGACTTAGGACCTTAGCCACGAATAGCCAGAGATGCGTGCAGACAAAACAGAAATTATAGCGTCCAACCCAAGGCCTCATCCAAATGTTTAGGCCCTCCAATCGAGCAGGGATTCCAAGCAAAGTGGAGGATTTAAGTTCTTAAGAAGAGCCGTGTGAGGCCTATAGCTCATGCACAATTCAGAAACCGAGCCCTAATAGTAATGGTGCGGTTTAGGCTAACACTTATGTATTAGCTAGTTATTAATTAGAAGAAGGTAGGATGGTAATGAATTATGATTAGTCTAAACCTTCAACCTCATTTAACATAGCAAATGAAGGTTGAAAGTGGTTAGAAGAGCAGGCCATATTTCCTTTAGCAGAGATTGACTTGAATGCGGTTTTACTGAATAAAGAGCAGGTCGACAAGCAGAAAAAGCAATTCCCAGATCAGTTTATTGAAATCAACACAGGGGAAAGATCAGTTCAGTTAACTGGGAGGCTGGAGGAATCAACTGAAACTGGCATGGTAGAGGAGCCAGTACATTCTGGAGAGCACACAGTGAATCAGAATGCTGATTCAGAACTGAATGGGCCATCTTGGGATTATGCTGAGGAATCGACCAAGCGAAAAGGAGGTGGGCCTAATTGGTTGCTTCCAGACGACCAAGAAGTTGAATAATGGAACCTAGGCTCGGAGGATAGTCCTAGGATGATCAAGGTTAATAAGCATCTCAATCCTATAATGAGGGAAAAGGCACGCAGGATGTTTTAGAACTACAAAGACGTATTTGCCTGGGAACACACATACTTGAAAGGGGTGGATCCTGAAGTATGCCAACACAGGATACCGTTGAAGCCAGATGCTCGGCCAGTACGACTGCAAAGATACCGAATGAACCCCAATTATGCTAAGAAGGTTAAGGAGGAGATTGACAATCTTCTCAAGGCTGGGTTCATGACGGAAGTGGCCAGTAGCGATTGGCTGTTTCCCATAGTTGTAGTTCCCAAGAAGAAATGGGAAATTGAGAGTCTGTGTTGACTATAGGAAACTCAACGCCCAAACTATCAAGGATCCATTTCCATTGACTTTTACTAACATGTTGCTTGATGAGATTGCAGGATATGAAATGTTTAGCTTTATGGACAGTTACAGTGGCTATAACCAGTTACAGATCGCTCCTGAAGATAGAGCGAAGACCACTTTCATCACCGAGTGGGGAGCTTTCATGTATCTGGTGATGCCTTTCAGCCTGTGCAATGCACCAGCTACTTTTCAGCGGTGTATGATGGAAATGTTTAATGAGTTCCTTCATTGGTTCCTCGCCATCTTTATGGATGACTTTACTGTATATTCAGATGAGGAACATCACTTACTATTCCTAGAAATGGTTTTCAAACGCTATCAGGAGAAGCGAATTTGTCTAAATCCATTTAAATCCGTTTTCCTAGTCTGGAAGGGACAGCTACTGGGACATGTGGTATCCCATAATGGAATATAAATGGCCAACGATAAAATTCAGTGTGTTTAGCAAGCTAAAGCACCCAGAAATGCATCTGAGCTAAGCTCTTTCCTGGGTTATGTTAACTTCTATAGAAGGTCTGTGCATAAGTTTGCTTCTCAAGCAGTACCATTATACGAGCTCACAAAGAAGACCAGTAAGTTCAATTGGACTGCTGAGTGTGAGGAAAGATTTCAGAATCTGAAACTGGCCATTATTAGTAAACCATTCCTTAGGCAACCAAACTGGGATGTCATTTTTCATGTACATGTGGATGCTTTAGGACTGGCAATGGGGGAGATATTGGCTCAGCCAGATGGAACGACTGATTATCCTGTTTATTTTTCCAGTCGTGTAGATTCAGTCAGGCTGAACAAGGTTATACAACCACTGAGCGAGAAGCCCTTGGAATGGTTTTCAGTGCTACAAAGCTCATGCATTACCTGTTAGGCAAAGTATTCCATTTCTATGTGGATCATCAAGCTCTTCTGTTCTTGATTAATAAAGTCATTATTCAAGGCAGGCGAATACGGTGGATGATGTTCCTAATGGAGTTTGAATTCAGAATTTTTCATAAGCCTGGCAAGAATCACTGTGGAGCTGATTTTCTGTCCAGAAGTACAAAGGGTTATTCAGAAGCATCCTTGAGGGACGAACCAATGGATGCTGACTTATTTCAGATGGAAGCATGAGAATCAGTTGACCCTGAATGGTATGATGTTTATCAGTCTCTTTCTCAAGGTGCTTTCCTAGAGGACTAGAAGCAGAACCAGAAGAAAGCTTTGGTCATCAAAAGTTTGAAGTTTACTATCATCGGAGGGTCACTCTATTGATTAGGTGTTGATGGTATCCTTCGGCGTTGTGTGCCTATGGAAGGGAGAATGCAAGTCATTTCAGAGGCACATAATGGTGAATCTGGTGGACATTTTTCCAGGGAATTACCTACAAGAAGATTTTGCAAGCTGGTCTGTGGTGGCAAACATTAATTGCTGATGTTAGAAGTTTTTGTAAAACTTGTGACATATGCCAAAGAATGGGTAGACCTACAGCTGCAGATATAACTCCTTTAATGCCAATACAGCCACTGGGTGTGTTCATGAAATGGGGTTTAGATTTTATGGGACCTTTTAAGAAGGTTACTCCCAGAAAGAACAAGTACATAGTAATGGCTACTTGTTATGTCACTCAGTGGGTTGAAGCCCCGTTGAAGCTAAGGCTCTTCTTGACAACACAGCCAAGGCAACTGCAAGGTTTCTATTTGAGAATATTGTCTGTCGATATGGATGTCCGATAGACATTTTGTGAGACCAAGGAACACATTTTATCACTGACACCATGGAAATTCTATTGGATATGCTTTCAGTCAAGCATCGAAAATCTACTCCTTATTATCCCAGATGCAATGGATAGGCTGAAAGTAGTAACAAGACAATCAAGACTATTCTCACTAAGGTTGTGCAGAAGAAGCCAGACGAGTGGGATTCGAAACTCCAGATGCATTGCAGAGGAGGACCAAAAAAAGACTACTTTCATCACACCATGGGGCTGTTTTGCATTTCGAGTCATGCCTTTTGGTCTCACCAACGCTCCAGCCACCTTTCAACGATTCATGAACATGGTCTTCCAACCTTACTTTGGTAAGTCCATAAGAGTTTTCATAGATGAATTTTGTATTTACAGCTCCAAAAGTATGTATCTCGGCAAGATTGATGAAGGATTTACTCGTTTAGCTAAGCTGGGTGGACAACTAAACAAGGACAAATGTCACATTGGGGAAAGCAAGGTTACACTATTGGGGCATGTAGTGTCCATTGATGGAATCGAGGTAGATCCTGAAAAGATAGAAACATTGCTAAATCTACCTTCCCCAACTTCCATCAAACAATTAATCTCTTTCTTGCAAAAGCTAAGATATTTGAGTAGATTCATACACTTACTCTCCCAAGTGATATTTCCTCTACAACAGCTGACTCGTCAAGAGACGCTTGTTTGGAGTGAAGAAAGTGATGGGCATTTTAAAGAGATAAAAAAAATGTTAGGGTCACTCCCTGTAATCCTCCAACCTTGTTGGGAAGAAAAATTCTTTGTAAACCCTAGTGTGGGAGAAGAGGCCATTGGTGCTTCCCTCCTACAAAAAGATCCAAAAACATCCTTTATGAGGCCTGTGTATTTTGCTAGCCGCCTCATGGAAAACACAGAGAAGGCCTACACCTTGATGGAACAACTAGTGTTAGCTCTCATGTTTGCGGTAACCAAATTTCGGCCATACTTGCTGCCGAAGAGGTTTGTAATTATCACTGTGGAGGATATGTTTCCCTATGCACTACAACATATGGAAATCTCTGACAAAATAGCAAAGTGGGTGGTCCGACTTCAAGAGTTTGATTATACAATACAGATTGAAAGAACAACTCGAGCATGCTTAGCTGACATTTTAACAAACAAGTGCTATGAAAAAGTTTTCCATTTGAAGAGAAAGGAACTTCCACCACCTCCAGCTCTAGAGGCTCTGGTCAATGCTTATAGCCTCTACTTTGATGGAGCATACAAGAGAACCAAGGATAAGGCAGCTGCAGGCATCGTGGTCTTATCTCCATTGGGAGAGAGGATCCATGGTGAAGGGATCACTCTAGAAGATGTCCACTCCGACAATGAAGCATAATATCAAGCTCTAATTCATGGCCTTTGTTCGTGCCTGGATAATTCAATTAAGAGATTAAATGCTTTTGGTGACTCCATGCTTTTGGTAAGGCAAATGCAAGGTACATGGGCTTGCAAAAATGCCACTCTCTCTACTAAAATGAGAGAAGCCAAAGCTCTTATGAGGAGATTTAGGGAGGCACAAGTACATCATGTGCCAAGAGACCAGAACAAGGATGCGGACCACCTAGCATCATCGAAGTTAAATGAGTCAATAGTGGGAGCAGTGGCCATCAAACTTCCACTTCAACAAGGCAAGGAGGACTTAGAAGATATTATGCACATTCTGGAGCAAGGAGAGGCTCCTAAACACTTGAATGCAGGGGAAAGGCGATGGTTAGCTAGGAAGGCTACCAGGTATCGCATAGTAAATGATAACTTGTATTGTCTTGGTAAGGATGGTGTGCTTAGGAGAGTGCCTTTGAAGAGTGAAATTGAAGAGATTTTAAAAGCTTGTCACGATGATATGTGCGGAGGACACTTTGCACATGACATCACTAGTAGAAAGGTTCTACAAGCTGGGTTTACTTGGCCAAGTCTTCATCGTGATGTCAAATACTAGTGTCAAACATGTGATGAATGTCAGAAAGCAGGACCACGACGGCTCATAGCTGAACCTCAGAACCCAATAAAGGTATATAGGCCCTTTGAGAAGTGGGGAATTGATGCCATAGGGCCTCTACCACGCACTCAGTCAGGTAAAGAGTACATCATTATGGGAGTAGACTACATGACTAGATGGGTTGAGGCTATGCCGACCAATAGAATTACTGCTAAGGATGTGAGTCAGTTCATCTTTGACCACATCTGTTGCCGGTTTGGCACCCCTCTTGAAATACTATCTGATAGAGGACCAGGGTTTAGAGCAGACTTGGTAGGAGAACTCATGCAGAAGCTAAATATTCAGCATCAACACTCTACTCCTTACTACCCTCAGTGCAATGGCTTGGTGGAAAAGGTAAATGGAATCATTTGCAAAATTCTCACCAAACAGGTACATGCCAGGCGCCAAGATTGGGAAAAACACCTGAATGGAGCTCTATGGGCCTATAGAACCTCCTTCAAAACCACATTAGGGTACACACCCTTTCATTTGGTTTATGGAAAGGAGGCGCTTTTGCCCATTGAAGTGAAGTTAACAAGTCTTAGAATATTGGGTAGCCAGGTAGGCTCTCAAAAGAAGAAAGTACATCAAAGGATCATGGATCTAGAGAGGCTGCAATTGGATCGTGAAGAAGCCATCAACCACTATTCTCAAGAAGCAGAGAAGCGCAGAGAAAAGTTCAACAAAAAGCTAGCATCCAAAGACATCAAAAAGGGATCTCTGGTGCTTCGATATGACAATCGCTTCGACACTCGTAAGGATGGAAAGTTTCTTTTTTGATGGGAAGGCCCGTTCTTGGTCACCAAAAAGTTCAAAAATGGCTCTTATAGACTTTAAGACATTGATGGTAAAGTGCACAAGACCAGGACAAATGGATGGCGTCTAAAGCCTTATCCAATCAGGATAAGGTCAGTCCAAGATCAAAGAAAGTAGGCTAGAGGCATAAATACCCCTAGCCTGGTTTGGGGGGGCTATGATTCGAGCCTATCACAAATTTTTGTTTACTATATTTTGTTGGTTTTCCTTGCTTCTAGAGGTTTACAATAAAAGAAAGAGTGAGAACAACCTCTTGGAAAAATTCAAAAAATGATTTGATGGAATTTTTTCCTTGATTAGTTCACCGGAGGTGAAAGAGAGAACCTAGTGGTAAAGGGAAGGGAAAATATGTAAATGTGAAAAGAAAAGATATGATGTGGTTGTGGAGCCATGCACCCATGATTCAAGGGTCATGAGTGGCTCATATCATCATGGCTTTGGAGCCATATGATGATTCAAACAGATGGGACCCAGGTGGAAGACTTGGTAAAGGAAGGAAACAGACACATGATTTTGCTGGATTTTTAAAAAATACTTCCACTCTGATCCAAGAAAATTTGTCTGCAGCAAAGTTGTAGCTGATGAGCTGGAGATTCTGACCATATTTTTTTAATAATTTTTGCATCTACGGTCTAGGAGATATGGCCAAAATGGCGGATGCCAATTTTTTCAACTGTAGTGGAGACCACCCCCTCTACCTTTACACACACACCCTTCCTTTTCCACATTGAGTCCTTCTCTAAAAATAAGCCATTAGTCTTCTCACCCTCCCCTCCTTCCTCCTCTCTCTGAAGCTCAAAAAACCATCACAAATTCCTCTTCGAATCACCTCTCAAATCATGCTTAATCTTGTTGTAATTCATAAGTTCTCATTCAACCCCTTTCTATTATTACTAGATATGCATTGATTTTATGTAGATTCTTTACATTTTAAAATAAGGGATCTCTTGGACTCAAGCTATGGAGGAAGGAGTGAAGACAACACAAGTGATGATGGAGCCAATTAGTTGCAAATTGGTCAACAAATCACTTGGAAGGAGCTTCTTCATTGGTTGAACGTCCCTAATCAAGCTTCATTTGTACAAATTGCACTTGGATCTTAACCTCACTCCTAATCACTCTCTTTCCTATATAAAGAGGCACCCCCCTTTGTAATTTCAAGTCTCCCTCAGCCCCATTGAGTCTTTGTATCAATCATCATGAGCCCATAAAGCTCATTCATTCACTCTATTCTTGCACATTCTAGAGTGCAAATTGTTTTATGCTAGTAACCTCCCCTCCTCTTACCTATGTTAATTAAGAGAGATCTTTTATGTGTGTGCGAGAGTGCTTGATGTGATTTTGGCTAATTCTTGAGTTGTTGTTTAGTAATCTACATGCTATTTGTGTTGGGAGTGCTTGAAGTTATCCATTCCTTGTACACACACTAAGGTTAATGCTTCATTCATAGTGATAGCTCTCTCTCTCTCTCTCTCTCTCTCTCTCTCTCTCTCTCTCTCTCTCTCTCTCTCTCTCTCTCTCTCTCTCTCTTTGTGTAGCGTTCCTAGTCCACACATCTAAGACTAGGTGGTGCCCTCATCTCATTTCGCTTGTGGCGCAATGGAGTTTGTTTTGGTGTAGAGGCTGCCATTCCAAATTTCCTTCGTCAGAGACAATCGACTGTTGACTAGATTTGCCAGCAACACTTGGGTACGGCTTTGAAGCATCAAGTAAGTCTTCCTCTTCCTCACCTGTTTCGTCATCTTCACAGTGTATGGGTAGGAAGAAGCATTCTTAAAAGATTCAGGAATCTCTCGAAGAAACCCAAGCCATTGTCACTGCTACAAAGGTAAGCCTTCCCATCATTTCTTACAGCAAGATTCAGCGTTACGTGTTCACTGACCAAGCTATGGCTTTGCTGCAACTGTGGGATCTACGGGTAGTTTTGCAAGCTACAAGAATCGCTTTTGATGCGGCCATAATAAAGCAGGTTCTTGACTCTTTCGATGCTGAAGATGACAGTGCTATGGTGTATGGTAAAAAGGTATCTGCTACACCAGACGACATAGATTTTGCATTTCGGATGCCAAATGAGCCCAAGCCGTCTATGGCAACCCCACAGCAAATCAATATATTTCTAAAGGAGGATGAAGCTACCAAGCATAAAAGAAAAGCCAGTGGTCAAGGGATTCTAGTGGCAGGACTGGAGGCCTCTACTGCTTACCGGTTTGTAGCTGAAGCAGTGAGTCTTAAAAATAATCCAACATATGTGCCCGAGAAAGTTTTTGCTATGCTGCTAGCCAAGACATTGGATTCAAAGGTTTCTATCAACCTTTGTCAGATCCTATCACACAACGTGCTTCAACAAACTGCCAAGTTAAAGTCCCAGAGTGTTTTTAATGCTTGGTATGTTTGGCAATTTTTATATTGGGCAACTGCTCCAGATGCTCATGGCTAGGTCAGAATGGCTTGGAGTGAGAAGCAAGTTCTAGAATCAAAGAATATTGAATTGTCTGCAGATAAAGAAGTCACGGACAGTCAGACCACTCTGAGTGGTCTGAAAAGGAAGGCCACCCAAGATGAGTCTGGCAGTTTGAAGAAACCGAAGACGACATTGATAAAGAGCAGTGCTTTTCTGAAGCAGATAGAGAGTCAAGTCAAAATCGTGACTACTGAAAAGGCTATAGTTAGCCAAGCTGACAAACAACCTGCTCAGAGCACTGAAGTCAACCAGTCAGTAGCACAGATTATAATCGCTACTGGTACTGGCAAAGATTAGGCAAAAGCAACGACTTCTAAGAAGGCAGCAGAACAGTTGGAGAAGGATAAAGGACAATTGTAAAAGGGTAAAGGTCAACTGGACAAAGGCAAAGGTCCAGCATCTCCAACCTTACTCGGTGGTGTCTCCACCCCAAACAACGAAGAAGCTTTGCATCTGGTGAAGAAGGACAGGTTGCAGCAGATGCAGACCCATCCACTGAAAGGGCGTCTCTTCCTACAGAAATCTGATTATGCAGCCTTACCCTATATGGCTCCGATTATGGTGTATGACCCACTGATTTTGACCTAGCCACAGTCCATGATGGATGTTCAGTACTCATCCAGTCTTCATGGAGCACTATTGTCAACTATATGGGACAAATGCTGGATGCTACAGGGTCAGAAGAAGAATTGAATAAGGCTAAAGCTGACTTGAAGGGAGCTGAAGACCAGATTCAGAAGCTGAAGAAAGCACGAGACGACCAGAATCTGCACCATAAGCTACTTGAAGCTCATTTAGAGCGGTCTATTAAGCTATTGGAAAGCAAGTTAGCTAGGGCGGAGTCTGATATGTAGATTGTGAAGGAAGAAAGGAATGAAGCACAGAGAGCTGCAAATCAGGCTGCAACGATGCTGAAAATGAAGAGAGTTGACATCAACTTCTTGCTACTTCGCATTAAAAAGTGAATATCATTAAATAAGGATAGTTGATCAAGACATTGTAAAGACCGCATTTCGCACCATATTTGGTCTTTCCGAATACATTGTCATGCCTTTTGGCTTGACCAATGCACCAGCCACATTCAATCGCTTGATGGAGAAGCTGTTCAGGCCTCATCGAACCTTCACTGGAGTGTTCTTTGATGATATTATCATCTACTCTAGTATATTAGACGAACACAAGCAACACCTCCAGGTAATATTTCAAGTTTTGAGAGAGAATAAACTTTATGTTAATCGAAAGAAAAGTGAATTTTTCTTGCAAGAGATTGAGTATTTAGGTCACATTATCTCTCAAGATGGCATCCAAATGGATCCATCAAAGTTAGAGGTAATAAAAGGATGGCCTAAACCAAGGAATCTTCATGAACTAAGAAGCTTTCTAGGTATGTATGCATACTATAGAAGCTTCATAGAAAAGTTCTCACAAATTGCGAGACCATTACATGACCTAACAAAGAAAAGCGTTAGGTATACATGGTCTGCTAAGGAGAACATTGCTTTCGAAAATCTAAAAGAAAAGCTTATCTCTCAACCTGTGCTTACACTACCGGATCTCTCAAAACCATTTGAGGTCCAATGTGATGCTTGTGGTGATTGCCTTGAAGCCGTTTTGCTCCAAGAAGGGCACGCCATAGGCTATGAGAGTCGAAGGCTCGACCTTGTTGAGCAAGCTCTAGGCATATATGAAAAGGAACTCCTTGCAGTTCTACATGCCTTAGACTCATGGAAGCACTATTTATTGGGGACTCCTTTCATTCTGCGAACGGATCACCAAAGTCTTAAGTACTTCATGACGCAGACCAAGCTCTCCGACAAAAAAATGAGGTGGGCAAATTTCCTTTCGCAATTTCATTTTCATATTGCTCACATTGCTGGCAAGCATAATCAAGTAGCTGATGCACTCTCGAGACGGCCGAGAGTGAATGCGGTTTCCATAGCAACTCACAATGATCTATCTTCAATGATAGATGAGTATGCTATTGATCCTGATTTTAGATATGTGATTTCCGCCCTTGCACTAGGGAAGAAAGAAGAACCATTTACTTTACAAGATGGTTATCTTCTCTACGGCAATAGAATATGTGTTACTAACTCACTACGTGAGAAAGTAATGTATGAATCTCATGCTCCACCTTATGCGGGGCATAGAGGGATTCACTCTACCTTAAAGGGAATTGAAACATATTTCTATTGGCCTACCATGAAAGCGAACATACAAGAGTATGTTTCTAAATGTGTGGTATGCCAAAAGACAAAATTTGATAGAGGGAAGCAACTTGGATTGCTTCAACCCTTGCCAATCCCTAATTCACCATGGGAGAGCATATCCATGGATTTTATCTTTGGATTGCCTAAGTCTATCCATGGGAATACGGGAATATGGACGATAGTAGACAGGTTCAGTAAACAAGCTCATTTTATACCTATCAAAAAGACTATCAAAGCCCATCAAATGGCAACCCTCTTCATTTCACAAATTTTCAAGTACCATGGCTTGCCAATGTCCATAGTGTCGGATAGAGATCCTAGAATAACCAGTAATTTCTGGAAGGGTCTCTTTGAGAATTTAGGGACAAGGCTAAACTTCTCTTCGGCCTATCATCCACAAACGGATGGCCAAAGTGAAATAGCTAACCTAACAATTCTCGATCTACTAAAAGCCTATGTAATGAAAGTAGATCAAAGATCCCAATGGGAGAAGTACTTACCCCTAGTGGAGTATGCTTACAATAACACTGTACATACTTCCACGGGAAAAGCACCTTTCGAGGTGATTGAGGGGAAGATCAAAAAGTCCCTTGCTACTTAAGGTACACGGGAAGATCTTCGCTGAAGATGAGAATAGCCGAGACCTACAAGAATCTTTTCAAAATATTAAGGATGCTATCTCTGCAAAAGGCTGCTGGTGACAAGCACAGAAGAGCCCAAGCCTTTAAAGAAAATGATTGGGTCTTATTAAAGTTTCCCAAGGCTCGATTAAGGCACACGACGGGCAAGAATCCTACGGGACACCAAAAGTACTATGCTAAACTAGCAAAAAGGTACTATGGCCCCTTCCAGATTCTTAGGCCAATCAATGAGATGGCCTATCAACTCAAGTTTCCCAATCATTGGCTCATACACAATGCTTTCCATGTGAGCCTATTAAAGCCTTACAAAGGAGAGCCACCTCAAGAAACAACTATTGAAGACCCACCGGAGATCGAGGACCAAGAGGAGGTACTGCAGCCCGAGTTCATTCTCTGACATGAAGACAAGGTATTAAGAGGCGGTAAGACTATCCGACGATATCTTATTAAGTTTAAGAATTATCCTTTTGAAGATGCTAGATGGATGCAAGGCATGCAATTAAAGGATAACCTAAACCTTGTCAATGCTTACAATGGTTCCCAAGAGTAATAAAATGTACAAAATGTTAAAAATGAACAAAGTTTTTGTCTTATAAGACTCTCTTTTCTTTATTGTGCACAAAAATGAAGTAGTATGCATGCTTAGATCAAGTTTGCGGAGACGACGTCTTCCAAACACCAAGTAGAGCTTGTCACTCTACTATGGAAGATTGATAGGACTAATGTGCAGACATGCTTGTGGCAGCCTTAGGCTCTCAAGCGCCAAATGGACTAGTCATCCATTGTGGAATGATGTCGTAGGGTAATATAGGGATCCTCTACCCGCTAAGAAAAGGACTCATGAATATGCTTTATCTTCTCTACACCATAGTCGAGGATGACTATGATTTCAAGAGAGAGGTAATGTCATAATAATCAATATCTAATTCTCCTAAATGATTTTCTCATGTTAAATTGATCATTTAATATGGGGAAGTGCCAAGGGAGAAAAAGCTAGAATATTGGTTAAGCTAGCAGACCGACCACAGTAGGGATCCAAAGGGGGGGCCATCTGCAAAAGAGCCATGTGCAACAATGGGCTAAAAAGACCCTAAGGTTCAGCCCATTAAGACTTCCAAAATGCTAAGGTTCCAAAATTCAAAGGTTGTGTCCAAAGGTCAACCATAGGGGAATTGGATGCTTTGTGTGTGTACAAAAAAGTCTTTTGTAATCCCTACTTAGGAGGGGGCGAGCCTTTCTTGTAGATGAGAGAGAAAGCCACAGACACACACACAAGCTCCCATTACACAAAGGGAATGATGGACACATGTCAGCTCCCTAGCCCAGATGCCCACAAGGTGTACCCAATTCCTGTTGGATGGCCTTGGAGGTGGACCAATGAGAATTAGGCTAGAGTAAATCTAGTTTAATTAATTTAAAAACACTTAATAAAAGAACCAATGAGAATTAAGTCCTCTAGAAGACTATTGGACAATCTCCCAAGGGGACCAATGAGCATTCAGCAGCCCAATGGCTTGCCTAATTCCTATTGGCCAGGAGGCAAAGGGGTCCAATGAGAGTTTAATTGAATTATTAAATTACCTAAAGCTCTCACAAAAGGGGAAAGGGGGACACATGTCAGAAGGCTATCACTTGTACTGCTCAATTACCATTGGCTAGGCCTGAGGAGGTCCAATGAGGGTAAAGCAAGAGCAAATAGCAAGAGCAAATAGCAAGAGGGCTCACCCAAGAGAGAGAGGGGGCCGATTTTTGCAAGGCATTATCACACGCACACTCTCACACACTCTATGTGAGAAGCAAGAGAAAGACTATCTCTTCCCAAGCTTTAATGGAGAGCTCATCACCTACTCCAAGCTTGTGAGATAGAAGCCTACATCGACACACTCTTGGCATGTTGATGCAAATCCAACCAAGAGCCAAGATTCATTGCATGCTCATCTCCTCTACCATGCTAATTAATAAGCTAAGCTATGCTAATATGAGTGATTATGTGAGGAGATGTACATATTTCTCGTAAGATACTCCTTCCTCTCAATCTACTCTCATACCCTGCTAGCTCTCACCATCTTTGAAGGTGTGTGAGGTCTTGGGTCTGAGACCGGGGATAATTGATGTTGTGTTTGTTAAGTGTTTTGCTTAGTGCATGAAGCTTTCATCTTCATTGCACTAGCTAGTCTTGAAGGAACACAAAGAATTGTATTGTACAATGTCTCTCTTAATGGGAGAAACCATAATACAAAGCCTTTTGGAGGGGGGACCGGCTCCATGCAAATCCGGTCCTCAACTGTTGTCAATAGCTTAATTTCTCTCTCTTTTGAAAGTATTGTTCATGCTATCTAACTAGGTGTTATGCTTTTTGTTGCTCTCTCCACCCAAGCACTCTTGTAATTCTCATTAGGAATCTATTCTAATGAAATGCCCACTATGTTCATGCTAATTTTTGCTATACACAAGCGGGCGAGCGTGACATAGAAGGGGATGAGAGGAAGCGGGCCAACATGCGCGCGCGGGGGGGGGGGGGGGGGGGGGGGGGGGGGGTTGAGATGGGGTGTGTGCGGTTCTACTGTGCTTGTAGGGGCTGGCTCGATACAGGCGAGATGAGGGAGCCCTGTTCGACAAGAGAGTGAGAAGAGAGGGGGGGGCGGGGGGGGGGATATGGTCACCGGAGGGGGAAAGGGGGGGGGACTATGGTTGTAGAGAGAGAGAGAGAGAGAGAGAGAGAGAGAGAGAGAGAGAGAGAGAGAGAGAGAGAGAGAGAGAGAGAGAGAGAGAGAGAGAGAGAGAGAGAGAGAGAGAGAGAGAGAGAGAGTATCTTTATGGTGGGAACAGAGAGTGAGAGAGAGTTTGTGAGTAAGGGGGGGGGGGGGATAGGATAGGGAAAGAGTGGCTATGTGGAGGGGAGTGAATTGAGAGAGAGAGAGGGAGAAATTCTCTCCTTTTGTCTGCGGGACTGCTCTCCCGAGAGAGAGATAGATAGAGAGAGAGAGAGAGAGAGAGAGAGAGAGAGAGAGAGAGAGAGAGAGAGAGAGAGAGAGAGAGAGAGAGAGAGAGAGAGAGAGAGAGAGAGAGAGAGAGAGAGAGAGAGAGAGAGAGAGAGAGAGAGAGAGCTAATGGGAGGGGAAGATAGGGGGTGGGGGGTTAATAGGCTGGTGGTCCGCCAGAGCTGGGAAGAAAATGGGGGGGGGGGGGGGGGGGTATGGGGAGGGGAGTGAGGCCGAAGGGTGTGGACGAGAGGGGAGATGGGGGGGGGGGGGGGGGGGTATAGTATGGAGGCCCGCTAGGGCTGGGATGTGGACGAGCACAGAGAGAGAGAGAGAGAGAGAGAGAGAGAGAGAGAGAGAGAGAGAGAGAGAGAGAGAGAGAGAGAGAGAGAGAGAGAGAGAGAGAGAGAGAGAGAGAGAGAGTATTTTGAAAGAGAGAGAGTATTTTGAAAGAGAGAGAGAGAGAATATACAAAATGCGTGGCGGCCTGCCAGAGGGGTGTGACAGTGGCATCCCATCTCATGCGCCCACTGGGCCAGGTGATGCATCGGCAGAGTAAGTGAGAGAGAGAGAGAATTGGCGGAGCCGAGCAGTAGGAGAGAGAGAGGCTCTGTCTTCTGGCGATAATGGAGGGGTGTGGCCAAATTGGTGGCACCCTGCTAGTGGTTAAGTCTAAAGGGTGGTGAATGGTAAAGAACTTTCTCTTTTTATTGTTCCTTTTTTTTTTCCTTTGGTAATATGCTCTCCCCTTCTTGGGGTATGGTTCTCGCGGTTGTGATTTCAAAAACCGGCCGTCATTAGCCCTCCCATCTGGCTAGAGGCATTCATGCTTCTAGCCCTACCTCTGATCCTTTAGTTGTGGAGTTGGAGAGTTCTCCCTCTTCTGGAATATCTAGCATGAACTCTGGATCAAACCTAAGGAAATACCTTTTTAGCCTCCATCTATTGCCTCTAGTCTTGTGAATTCCCCCATCTACTTCCATCAGCTTATAATTACCGTTGTCATAGCGTCTTTTGACAATGAATGGTCCCTCCCATCGGGGTTGAAATTTCTTGTCCTTCCTAGTGTCAAATCTGTTGTCGTATCTCAACAGCATGCTCTTTTCGAGGCCCTTTTCTAGTTGGAGCCTTTCCAGATCCAGGATTTGGTTGTGGAGAGTTACAATTGGGCGTTGTATTTGGTTGGCCATGAATCATAAGCTGGCTATCTGTACCTCAATGGGTAGATTGCCTCCTTTCCGTAAACTAGATGGAAAGGGGTGAAACCTAATGATGTTCGGAACGTCGTTCGGTAGGCCCATAGTGAGATGTTTATCCCAATCTCCTGTGTGGTTGTTCACCTGCTTTGTGATAATTTTGCAGATCATTCCATTTACCTTTTCTACCAGGCCATTACACTGTGGATAGTATGGTGTGGAATGTCGGCGTGTAATGCCTAACTTTTTCATCAGTTCTCCCACCATATCGGCTCTAAAACCTAGTCCCCTATCTGATATTATCTCAAGAGGAGTGCCAAAACGGCAACAGATGTGCTCAAATATGAACTTTGCTACCTTTTGGGCTGTAATGCGGGTGGTGGCTGCTGCTTCTGCCCATCGAGTCATGTAGTCTACACCAACTAGAATGTATAGTTTTCCTGATTGGGCCCTTGGCAGAGGACCGATTGCATCTATTCCCCACTTCTCAAACGGACCATATGAGATGATAGGAGTCTGTGGCTCATAGGTTAGTGTGCGATCACTGGCCACTTGACAAGCCTTCCATGTTTTACACCAATGATGTACATCCCTGTTTAGACTAGGCCAAGAGTATGCTACCTTTAGAATCTTCCTACTGGTGATATCTAAAGAAAAATGACCGCCGCAGACGCCATCATGGCAACTTGAAATTACCTCTGTGATCTCACTAGAGGTTAGCACTCGCCTGAGAATCTGATCCTTGCTCTTACAATACAAGTGGTCGTTTACAAGGCGGTATCTTGTAGCCTTCCTTACCAACCACTATTTATGGCCTTTAGTGTACCCTTCCGGACATTCTTCTGTATCCAGAAAGCTAATGATATCAGGCATAGCATCACTACCTTGGAAGAGGGGTAGTTTCAGTTTGATTGCTCCTACGGGAACGTCTTGTATTCTTTCCTTGGCTAGAGCAACTGCCTCCTGATTTTCTGTCCTGGGGACATGAAATAGTTGCACTGATTCAAACTTCCTTAAAAGATCCTTAACTTGGCGTAGTTGACCAAGTAAAACTTGATTTTTGCAAACCCAAGTGCCGTTTATCTACCTTATAAAAAACAAAGCATCGCTAAACACATTTAGGTGCTGAATTCCTTGTGAAATACACTGTTCTAACCCAAGAATTAAAGCTGCATACTCTGCTTCATTGTTGGAGTGGGAGTGTAATAGCTGTCCAATGGAGAATACCCTTTCCTGTTGCTCATTGAAAATGACTATGCCAGCTGCAGACTGGTCCACTGTTCTCTTGTATGCTCTGTCAAAGAAAAGAGAGTGAGCTCTTTCTAGCTTAGGACTTTCTACCATTGGTGTCTCTTCTTTTGCTTCCATGTTGACCTTCAGCTTCTTCTCATAGTAGCGATGAGTAAGAATACCTGCTAAACTAGCCCTGGTGGAGTTTTCTACTTGCATGGTGTAGTCAAACTATTGTAATCTAACCAACCATTTAGATGAGACATCCATGTGTCGCATTACATACGGAAAAACCTCCTCCATTGTTAGAACTACAAAGGGTCTAGGCAGTAGATATAGGAGCGGAACTTTGTGGTAGCAAACATTAGTGCGAGCACCATGTGTTCTACTGCGGTAAATCCCTTTTCTGATGGGCTCATGACATGACTAGAGAAGTAAATAGGACGCATGCAAGAAGTTTGGGGATCCTTTTGCATTAATACGGCTCCAAGTGTATCACTCCCTACACAGGGGTTCACATAGAATGGCTCGTCCCACTTGGGGGGTGAAATGGTGGGAAGCGTAGCTAGGATTTGCTTTACCTCGGTAAATTGCTGCTCATTTTCTTCACTCCATGAGAAGACATCCCTCTGGGTGACTTGTTGTAGAGGGAGGACCACTTGAGATAGAAAATGGATGAACCTGCTTAAGTATCTTACCTTATGAAGGAAAGAAACCAACTGCTTAGCTGTGGTGGGTGATGACAAAGATACCAGAGCTTGAATCTTGCTGGGGTCATCCCTTTTGCTGAAATTAATGGCCAAGGAGAGTGACTTTGCTTTCACCAATGTGACACTTATCCACGTTGAGCTTGCCACCCAAGGTTTGCAGCATGGTCAGGCCATCATAGACTTTACTCAAATGGAGGGAGCGTAACTATAGATGCAAAAATCATCTATGAAGACCCGTATTGACGTTCCAAAGTATGGTTGGAAGAAAAAGTTACATAACGCTGGAATGTGGCCGGAGCGTTGGTGAGGCCAAAAGGCATCACTCTGTAAGCAAAGCATCCCCAAGGTGTTACGAAAGTTGTCTTTTTCTGGTCTTCTTCCTCAATGCTAATTTGAAAGTATCTTGAGTAGCCATCACATACTGTGTAGCACTCATGACCTGCCACTTCATTGAGAATTTCATCTTGGAATGGGAAGGAAAGCGATCCCTCTTTGTGGCTGCATTGAGAGGTTTATAGTCCACACAGACTCTCCACTTGCCATTCTTCTTTGGTGTGACTACTACTGGAGAGACCCAATCTGAGTCTTCGACGGGGTAGATGAAACTTGCCTGTAGCAAATTCCTCACTTCTTTGAGTAGTGCCTCTTGTTGAATTACCCCAAGTCTTCTAAGCTTCTGCACTAGGGTTTACTTCCTTCCTTGAGTTTTATGTGGTGTTGTACTAATGTAATTCCTGTGATCTTATCATAGCCATCAATGAATAGCGTAGTGAAGTTACCTAGTATGGAGAAATATTCCTTCCTCTCTTCATCGGTTAACTCACTTGAGAGCATCCGATGTAACTTACTTGCATCCTCTAAGGATTGCGTACCTGATGGTTCCTCTCGGTTTGTCAAGGGTGCTTCAGATTGTGTCAATCTTTTTGGGTCTTTAAGGATGACCCCCATCACTTCGATGCTACTGTCACTCTCTTTAGTTGTTGTTGTCTCTTCTCCTGAGGTGGACGAGTAGTCACTGGTGGACTCATCTTCTAAAGCCTCCAAGATCATGTTGTGTTGCTTCCTAGTCCTCATGTCGTAGAACATGGACTTCCCTTTAGCGTCCTTCATTTGGATCATTCTGGTACTCCAGTCTTGCTTAGCTTCCATAGCCATGAGCCAGGGTCTCCCAAGAATGATAGGGTAGCCCTCCCCTTTGTGTGGCATGAAAAAGATGTCTACCTCCACTTCTGTATTGAATGCCTTTACTTTGACCACATTCACAATGCCTACGCATTTCACTCTTACATTATTTTCTATTTTGGCTCGGCAGGGTGCCAGCCTACTCACCTCTAGACCTAGATGGTGCATGATTTTTTCACTCATGATTCATATTTGCACGCCACTATCTATGTAGAAGTTTGAGATTCGTTGCCCCTTGATGTGGGCATCCATGGTTGGTAGGATGTCGGTGAGATCCCTCCCAGAGATAGCCCCAGCTATCCTTGGTCTTGATTTCCTTGTACTTACCATCTTCATCCATTGCCTCCTCATCCTTGGTGCAAGATGGAGTAATTGGGGCCAAGTTATCTTCGGACCCTATATCAACACATCCTAAACTAAGTCATAGGGTTTAGCATACTCACCTAGTGAGAAATCCACGATGTCTATCTTCCATCGTGGTTTAGCTGCTTGCTTGCTAGACTCGGCTTTCCGTTTCATTTTCTCTTCTCTTTGAGAGGCTTCTTCGTGCCTGGCACACTTCACTCCCATGGCATCCACTTCTTCTACTTTTGCTTTCCCTTTGTGCTTCTCTCGAACTGGTTCTTCTACCTTTGCCTTCCCTTTAGCTTCCACCCGCTTGGTTTACAGAGTAGGTGGCGGGGGTAGCGGTGGAATTAGAGGTTGTGGTTGTGGTTGTTGTACAGGTGGTCGAAGGATTTGGACCGGTGGAATTGGCCTTGGTTGCCTGGGTGGTGGTGGTCTTGCCCTTGGCAGAGAGATCTGATTCTGCCTCCCTCCTCTATTGAAATTATGCCTTCTTGGATGTGGGCAGTAGTACATACCATGGCCGTCTTCCCTGCAATTATAGCAGTGGTACTCTTGGTTTTGCCTTCGTTGTCCTCTTCCTTGTTTTGGATTTCTGACAGGTGCATGCCCTTGCTGCACCAGATGCACGGATAAACTCTCGAGTTGGGTAGTGATGCGACTCAGCAGGTCTTGCTGCTCTTCTGATGCCTCTTGTGGTTGGGCTCTATGAACGGATGTTGCAATCACTGGGGTTAGTCGGACTGAGCTTGATTCCTCTGACTTGTTGACTCTTGCTTGCATGCGCAGCTTCTTGTCTTTAAGGCGAGCTACTTCTACTGCCAACTCATATGTTGCAGGAAACCTTCCCTTCACTTAAGGGGAGACCACAGGCAAGCAATGAAATGGTCTTTCTTTAGGAAATTAGGCGCTCCTTCACCTTCCTCTAGTGAGGCAACCCATCCCTCCCACAAATCCACAAACTTGGACTCGTAGGTGGCATACTCTAGCAGACCTCCTTGCTTTAATTCCATCAGTAGCTGCCATAGCTTCTCCGAGGTTGTGTCTCCACCAAACCTCTTCACAAAGGCAGCACGTAACACATCCCATGCATTTTTGGTAGCCTAGGGCAAAGCATTGTACCAAGACTTGGCCTCTACTTTCATCAGTAGAGGAAAAATTTGAAGCCGTGAGGCGTCGTCATCCTTGTTGGAAACCACACAACCGATGTCGAAATCATCCAGAAAGTTGGTGGTGACGTCTTCTCCCTTCTTTCCAATGAACTTGGGGAAAGAAACACTTGCCATGGTAGTGACTCAGGAAATCACAAACCTTTTGTTTTATTAATTAAGATTAATGACAGCAACGGCTCATAGCGGCTTTTTACAGGGTTGGGCGGATAGATTAAAACAGGATAAAGATGGAACATTGAAGGAGTAGTGGTAATTCAATATGGGGAGAATGATAGGGTTTGGGGAGCTAAGGATTTATCCTAGCACCGCAGCGCCAAACAAATATACAATCTTCTGTTGGTAGAAGATCTTCCTATCTACATAAATATTCATATGCATATGCTGCAGAAATCTAAACGGGAACGCTGTTGGCCCATTTTCCATCATGCACAAAGGGTGGAGCACTTACTTATACTCTTACCGTGCCGGTGTTGATGAGTCAGCACATCCACAGGAGGTCTTCGCCTTTCACATAGGCTCTACTTTTCCTTCGTCGCTCAGCACATACGGGGTGATGGCGACGCATCTGACTACTCCCAGCCTTTTGGCTAGTAACAACTGCAGATAATTACTGTAGTCGACGTGTTGCATGAATTCCACTCCATTCAGCTGTAATTTGTCTCCAACCCACTGGGTTTCACCCGTGGTGGAGAGCTTCTTCAGGATGAGATGTACGGGGAGAGGAGGAAGACCCTCTACCCGTCTTCCAAAACAGCGAGAGCAGTAGCCGAACCACTCTTCCTTAGGACATGGGAACCTTCTTCCCACTTCTACTTCTGGATTGTCGAAAAGGACTGGTAGTACTCGCATGCGTCGTGCGAATCGGTAGGCGACCTTCCATTGATTAGCCTCGGATGACCTTCTTTTTGGCAAACTGGGTACGACCTGGCTTTCTGAACTTGAAGCACTCTCTTGGCCAGACACTTCTTCCTTTGGGGTCATGTGTTTCCAGACTGGCTTAGCCTTTCCTTACCTTTGGCTCGAGCAGCCCCTTTAGGCCATTTTGGAGTAGAGGTTATACCTTTGATTGCAGTTTCCTTAGGAAAGAGAGGCCTTACCGTTTTCTTTCCTCCTTTGATGTGGATGACTTCCTCGCGGTGAATGTCGATGTAGATGATTTCAGCCCCTTCACTGCCTTGGTTGCTGACACTCATTGACAATGTGTTTTGGTTGACATCAGTTTCATAGACCTCCATCTGATGCTCTCAATTTGTGGTTAAAACGAGCAACACGAGATGGGGAGCTTACCTCTTGAATACTGATGACACTATAGCCGGGCAATAGTACTTCAATGAAGACGGCTAGTGCCTCCTTAGTCTCCTCCTCTTCCGTCCTCCAGTTAGAGAACTCCTTCAGCCATTCGTCCATGATTGATGAGGTGCCTTGCTTTCAGCTTTGTAAAGGTTTCTTAGAAGCCCTCCTCAGTGGGGGCACCGAATGACGGGAGCAAAGCGTGACACAGACCCCGACGACCTCTAAAATGCCGGGAGCCGATGCACGCCGCAAGCCAGTCACAGTGAAACGAACAGGGGGCATCACCTAGCTTGAGCGGCTAGGACACAGACAACGATGATTTGAAATATCACAGACTCTACACACACATACACACACACACACACACACACACACACACAGAGAGAGAGAGAGAGAGAGAGAGAGAGAGAGAGAGAGAGAGAGAGAGAGAGAGAGAGAGAGAGAGAGAGAGAGAGAGAGAGAGAGAGAGAGAATAGACAGGTGATGAAAATCCTCGGGGGTGTGAGGGAGAATTATTCTCTTGCCATATTTACAACAATCTTATTTCCGGTGAGGTGGCACATCATGGTGATAGAGAGATAGAGGGAGAGATAGTGAACCCACTTGGTGCGTTCTCTAGAGATGACTCATTGACATAAAAACTTGCTAACATGAGTGTGTGTGCATCGACCGTTGGAGTCGAGAGGTGGACATAGCTTCCTTTACATAGTACAATTCCCAAAGCAAATCACTACACTAAGTCCCCTCTCTTGTGACGCAAATGTTGCCAATCCTCCCACCAAAATACTACCAAGTGTTGACCTCTGGTGAACTTACCCCCCGCCGATAGTGACCTCTTAGTGCTTTTTTATAGGTGTTGGTTGCCTTAGATTAGGATAATTTGGTGTGATTAGGGTTATCTAATCAGGGGAGACAAAGCAAGGCGGTGGGCCCTGGGTGGTTGACCCTTGCTTTGTCTCGGGAAATATTATAAGGAAAACCCTAGGTGGGCCTTTGTGACCATCACCTAGAGAGATGAGAATTTACAAATTTGGGATTTTTAAAAGGCTTGGTTTGAAACTGGAAAAAATGATAATAACCTACGGTTGTACTGAAGAGGGCATTGTGGACGCAATGCCGGTGAATGGCAGCCTTGCTGGTGCATCGCTATAGCGCGTTCGTCACTTTCAGGGTCGGCTAGGACATGCCTTCGGCGCCTTTGCTTGTTTTGGTGTCGGTGTCGCAAGATTTTGGTCATCTTCCTTCTTGTCGATGGCGTCAATGTCGTTGAGTCCTTCGTTTTTTTTTGTATTTTATTGGTGCGTGCGTATATGTGTGCGTGTGTATGTATGGGCGCATAAGCGCGCGTGTGTGTGTGTGTGTGTGTGTGTGTGTGTGTGTGTGTGTGTATGTGTGTCGGCCAATGTGTGTGGGAAACGGGGGGGGATATATTATGTATGTATGTATATATATATATATATTTTTCGGTGGTTTACTGTTGCAAAGAACCGGCGATGTAGAGGCGTGAGTGAGAGAGGGAGAGTGTGTTGAGGGGTGTGTGTGTGTGTGCGCAATGGGGGGGGTGAAGTGTGTGTGTGCATGTGTGTTTTCCCTGCGCCCGCACGGGCTGCTCGACATAGGTGGGAGAGCGCGACAGAGAAGGGGATGAGAGGAAACGGGCTAGCATGCACCGGGGGGGGGGGAGGGGAAGGGTGGTGTGTGTGTGTGGTGTGTGGGTGAGATGGGGTGTGTCCAGTTCTACTGTGCCTGCAGGGGCTGGCTCGACACAGGTGGGAGAGTGCGCGCGAGGTGGGATGAGGGAGCCCCGTTCGATAGAGAGTGAGAAGAGAGGGGGGGGGGGGGGGGGGGAGATATGTTCAACGGAGGGGGAAAGGGGGGGGGACTATGGTTGTAGAGAGAGAGACAGAGAGAGTATCTTTATGGAGGGTTCCCACCGTGGAAGAGAGTGAGAGAGAGTGTGTGAGTAGGGGGGGGGGGGGATAGGATAGGGAAAGAGTGGCTATGCGGAGCGGAGTGAATTGAGAGAGAGAGAGAGAGGGAGAGATTCTCTCATTTTGTCTGCGGGACCGCTCTCCCAAGAGAGAGAGAGAGAGCTAATGGGAGGGGAAGATAGGAGGGGGGGGGGGGTTATAGGCCAGTGGTCTACCAGAGCTGGGAAGAAAATGGGGTGAGGGGTATGGGGAGGGAATTGAGGCCGAAGGGTGTGGACGAGAGGGGAGATGGGGGGGGGCGGGGGGGGGGTATATTATGGCGGCCCGCTAGGGCTGGGATGTGGACGAGCACAGAGAGAGAGAGAGAGAGAGAGAGAGAGAGAGAGAGAGAGAGAGAGAGAGAGAGAGAGAGAGAGAGAGAGAGAGAGAGAGAGAGAGAGAGAGAGAGAGAGAGAGAGAGAGAGAGAGAGAGAGAGAGAGAGAGAGAGAGAGAGAGAAAGAGAGAGAGAGAGAGAGAGAGAGAGAGAGAGAGAGAGAGAGAGAGAGAGAGAGAGAGAGAGAGAGAGAGAGAATATACAAAATACGTGGTGGCCCACCAGAGGGGTGTGACAATGGCATCCCGTCTCATGCGCCCACTGGGCCAGGTGATGTAGCGACAGAGTAAGTGAGAGAGAGAGAATTGGCGGAGCCGAGCAGTAGGAGAGAGAGAGGCTCTGTCTTCTGGTGATAATGGAGAGGTGTGGCCAAATTGGTGGTGCCCCGCTAGTGGTTAAGCCTAAAGGGTGATGAATGGTAAAGAACTTTCCCTTTTTTTTTTTCCTTTGGTAATATGCTCTCCCCTTCTTGGGGTATGGTTCTCGCGGTTGTGGTTTCGAAAACCGGTTCTCAGGACCTAAATGGGGAGGTAACACACCCCCAAGCCCCAACAAACTTCAAAGACATCACCATGCATTCTAAAGTTTCCTCTTTCTATCATTGCCCGACTAGCAAAATAGATGGGCCTCATGAAAAGGTTTCCATGTTACCTGCATTGAAAGAGGACCAATATAATCATTTCCTACACTTGGCTAAACATAAAAGGCTCCTCCCACTTTCGAGATGATCTGATTGGCACAATTAACTAAAGGAGTTGTTGTGCATGATCTGTTGTAGAGAAAGCACTACTTGAAAGAGGAGGTGGATAAAACTACACATTAGGGAGATTTGGTGATTATTGTAGAAGTTCCATTTTTGTATTGGGATAGTTACATTGCTATTCAACTGCCAAGCTCTAGGTGCCTTATTTTATCCCTCGGCTAGGATCCTCTACCAAGGACATTTTCAGCCAAAATTTATAGAAATAACTCAAAGTTCCAAGCTCTAGACCTTAAATATGTCTAGGAATCCCAGGCTTTGTAAAAGGCATTGTGAATGTGCCTTTTCTTAGGCAATCAGTTCAGCTTTTGCTAAAAAGTAGTCTTTACAAAAATATTTTTTCTTTCTTGGATTTGAAATATTTTGTTTTCCCAAGATAGGGACAATGAATAAACAATCATGATCAAGAAAATAAACATAACCTCATTCTCTAGCGAAGGGAGTGATGTTGCCAAGGACATTGAAGCCTAGATAAGTCTTAGATGTTTACTTCCTCCTAGCTTTGACAAACCCAAAACATCAGCCCATGCTAGCTAGTTAAGCTCATTAATGATGCCAAGCTATGATGGAAGGCAGTACACTAGGAGCAAGGGGCAAAACATCGTAGTGACTTATAAAGTCGTCAAGGAGATTGCCACAAAGGGGTATTTTCACTTAGTCCATGTGACCATTAAGATGTACAAATTCTACAAGATTACCAAGCAAAACTTCACTCTCAATGCTTTCTAGCGCCAATCCACCTGCAAATGGAATCCATGAGACCCTCATCTCGATATAGTATTTCACGCCAAGATCCTCAAAGATGAGGCAAGAGGAGGGAGCCTCTTGAATCCTATAACAACCAATCCCAAAACTTTTCAAGGATACCAAAGCAGCAACCACCTTCACTACCTAGGACCCAATTAAGATTTGCAATTGTATTATAGCTTTGCACAATTGTCTCTAGCTAGGACATACATACTAGCTAGCCACGTTGAACCATAGAGGGTAGACCCCTTCCCAAGGACCACGAATTGGACAAGCCCAAATTGCTAGGCCTCAATGGTGTGTGGTAGCCATCTCTTATCCCAACCAAGAACAACTGAGGAACCAATGCTATATAGGACAAGGAGTTTCTAGATATCTAGGTTGTGGAAAATGGTAGCTAATATACATTGTAAAGAAGCCATTTTTTAAGTTGAAGAGGAATAATGAGATAAGGTTCGTGTAGAAATTTTGTACCAAGGAAGAAATAATATTTTTATATAGTCAAAATGTTTGCCAATTACCAAGGTATGTGTGTGGTCACATAGTACATCATGCCCAAGGGCATGCCTAAGACACACATCCTCTAAATTTCAATCCTATGGGCATGGAAACATTTTATAAATGTCAAGGAGCTCCTTGTTTGAGATGAGAAGATGACCTATTGGAGAGATGCCATGGCAACACATTCTCCTACTTCCTCTTAACCCCAACTCTCAACCTCTCTCACACACAATCTAGTTGCTTAAACTTTCTATCTACCTACTCTCTCTCTCTCTCTCTCTCTCTCTCTCTCTCTCTCTCTCTCCACATGCACACACAAGTTGGCACAATGTGTAATGCATAGCCAAGGCAAGCAAGCTAAAGAGCATGGTGAAAGTTGTGCTGTGTGGCTGCATGTATGGTGACTATAGAGATATAGACTATGTATGGGTGGAGTACTCATTGCTAAATGAGTGAGACCCCTAACTCTTTTATGTTGAGAGAATAAGTTCAGTCATCAATGAAGTCAATAGGTGGTCGAACATTGAACATCCAGCCTTGGGGCAAGGTACATGCTTCCTTTATCCCAACATACTCCCACTTAACAGAGAATGTGCCAATGGTGGGTCCTACTAGCTAATTATTGGTATATACAAGTAATATAGGCAACAGAGTCTCCCAACCTACATCCTCTGGCTTGCTCACTTAATCTACATGCAATCGTCTCAACCCTAATGATAGGCGAGTGTGTGAATCCATGCTAGAGCCTAAATGCAAATATCACAAACATCTCTGCATGGTTTGTATAGCTCGATAATGCATCATGCGAGTATCACTCGTTGTATGACTAACAATACCTGATGCAAATGCTCCCACTATGATAGATGCTAGGTCGGGCGTCAACACTAGTAGGTCGTATGTGAGACACCCAATCTTGGTTGTAGCCAACACCTCAGTGCTATCTACACACACTACATCATCAAGATTACTCATCACATATGGATGTGTCATCGCCAAGGCTACATCCTTATGATCCATAGGTGGAACCATGTGTCCTAGCATCACCTTGTCAGCTTCTAGCATGAGCATATCAAAGAATCCATGTATGTCACCTCCGCATGTGTCTCTAGGGAGAAGGCACCTATTATGTCTCACTAGAGCAATCCAGCTTCACCTCTGCTCTACAAAGTCCACTAACATGTCCTACATAGTTACATGATTTGTCTCTTGAGCATACTATATCTCACTCGCAAATGGGCCAAAGCATGTATTGGTGGTACCAAAAAGGGGTGTCTTGGACAGTCCTTTGGTAGCACTTTATAAGCCCCATCTTCATGAATTACATGTAAAATAAACTAGTATGTTATAAATAGATTTTTTCATGTAGAATCTAAAACTATAAAGCCCGACAAGTTTTGATTTTTTTTTGCAAAAAATTTATCCGTCCCCACCTTTTTTAAAGGGTACTACCAAAAAGGGCAATAAGTGGTACCACCTATACATACTTTCACCCAAATGAGACACGTCTCATATCTTGCATACCAGATATCAATGATGAAATCAAGATCAAACCATCTTGAATCTTAGAACATCCAATGGGGCAAAGATGCCATATCTAGCTCCAATCCGTAAGGCATATGGAAAAATTTCTCTTGAAGTAGTAAGTGATTGCTGTCACAATCTACTACTTGTCTCACTGAGCTCTAACTTTGCATGATCTCAAAAACATAATGCACATGTCATAGCGCAAAAGATGCACCGCCGGGTAATGACAAGCATACATCTCCTACTCTTGCAATGTCGAACGCACAACCATTGGCCAAGTGCACTCGACCAAGACTCCCACTAAAAGAAGTGCTAAACCACTCATTGTTAGGAAATAAGACGTAGCTAAATAGATAATTGAGTAGATTACTTAATGGAGAGAGACAAATTTATACACACGAGATTATAGTGTAGAGAGAGAGAGAGAGAGTACACACGATATACGTGGTTCACCCAATGTGGGCTACGTCCACGGGAAAGCAGCCACTCAATGGCTTTGGTACTTCAAAACAAGAAGTAGTTTACAAAGGGATTATACCCTTAATGGAGCTCCCGCCTTGCTTCACTCTCACCACCTCACACTCACCTTGTTGCATCAACTTCACACTATGAAATGTGTGTAGAAATGGCCTCCTTTTATAGGCCAAAAGGGCTGCCCTCTCTTATGAGAGACAGCCATGTGTAGCCGCCCTTGTGCGAATAAGTCCAAATCGGACCCTCCAATCCGCCCATGTGTGGCCGCCCTTGAGAAGACAAGTCCGCTTTTGAATTCGGCCCCCGGCCATTGAATTCGGCCACCGGCCACCGGCCATTGACTTCCGACCACCGGCCACCGGCCATTGACTTCCGACCACCGGCCATTGGCCATTGACTACCGGCCACCGGCCAACCGACCGGTTGTTTTTCGACCACTTTCCGACCGCCGTCCGGCCATAATATTCCGGCGAAAAAAAGTCTCGGGGGCCTCCGCCCCCGAGGCCTTTAAAGTTGCCCCTGATTCTTGTCCGTGAAAATTTTGGTTTCCGGTGAGTGATTTTCCTTCACGCACGATGGCTTCTCCTCATAATGGGGGCCTTACAAATGTGCGCTTTTACCACACAAAATTACAAGGGTAAATCAGGCTCCATACTTAACAATCTCCCACTTGGAGACTGATCTCCAAACCAAACCTGTGACTGCTTTCCATTCTGGCTTTTTTTTTAATCCTTGAATGCCGATTGAAGATGAGCAAAAGCTCAACTTCTCCTTGTTGACCACCTTTGTAAACATGTCTGCAGGATTTTCACTTGTATGCACCTTTCCTAGCTTTAGTTGTCCCTCTTCCAAAAGAGTGCGTATGAAGTGATATCTCACTTCAATGTGCTTTGTCCTTGAATGAAAGGCTGAGTTCTTCGCAAGATGGATAGCGCTTTGGCTATCACTGTACAAGACACAATTGTCTTGTTTGAATCCAAGCTCTTCTAAGAATCTGTGAAGCCACAGAATTTCTTTGCTTGCCTCCGTCATTGCTACATACTCTGCTTCCGTGGTAGAAAGTGAAACCACTTTCTGCAGCTTTGAAGCCCAGCTTACTGCTGTGCCTCCAACCGTGAACACATAGCCAGTAGTGCTCCTTCGAGTATCTTTGTCACCTGCCATATCTGCATCAGCATACCCTTCTAGAAAAATATCAGTTCCTCCAAAATACAAAGCATTTGTTGTTGTCCCTTTTAGATACCTAAGTATCCACTTCACAGCTTGCCAATGCTCTTTACCTGGGTTGTCCATGAACCTACTCACAACTCCCACTGCATGTGCAATGTCTGGCCTTGTCCAGACCATAGCATACATTAGAGAACCTACCGCTGCAGCATATGGAACTTTAGACATATAGGCTATCTCCTCTTGTGTCTTTGGACACATATCCTTCGTTAGTTTAAAATGACCAGCCAAAGGTGTAGAAACTGGTTTTGCATTTTGCATTGCAAACCTTTCTAGTACCTTCTTGATGTAATCTTCTTGAGATATCTTTATTGTCTTCTTCGTCCTGTCCCTTGATATTTTCATACCAAGTATCCTCTTTGCAGCACCTAAATCTTTCATTGAAAAAGATTTGGACAGCTCCTCTTTTAGGTCTTTGATGTCCTGCATGTTAGCACTTGCAATCAACATGTCATCAACATACAACATTAGGATGATGAATTTCCCATCTCCCAAATTCTTCGTGTAGACGCAGTGATCCGAGTTGCATCTTGTGAATCCATGATCCAACATCCATCGATCAAACTTCAAGTACCATTGTCTTGATGCTTGCTTTAAACCATACAAGCTCTTCTTTAATCTGCAAACCATTTTCTCCTTACCTTTTACTTCATACCCCTTTGGTTGAAGCATGTAGATTTCCTCCTCTAAGTCACCGTGAGGGAATGCCGTATTTACATCCATTTGCTCGAGATTTAGATCATGAGCAGCCACAAGGCTTAAGACAAGCCTAATTGAGTTCATTTTTACAACAGGAGAAAATATTTCATTGAAGTCAATACCTTTCTTTTGAGAAAAACCTTTTACCACAAGCCTAGATTTGTACCTTTTCTTCCCACCTTCTTCTTCCTTTATCTTGTACACCCATTTGCTTTGAAGTGCCCGCTTACCTTTAGGCAACTCAACCAACTCCCATGTTTGGTTCTGATGTAGTGAGTCCATCTCCACTTGCATGCTCTTCGTCCATTCTCCTTTGGATTCATGTTGCATAGCTTCTTCATATGATTCCGGCTCTCCAGAATCTGAGATCAAGAGATGGTTGAAGGAAGGAACAAACCTTTCTGGAGGTCTACTTGCTCTTGTAAATCTTCGGGGAATAGGTTGAGGCTCCTCATTTGGTTGATGTTGTTGCACATTGTCACCGTTTGCAGTCCTTGAGTCTTCACCGTCCTCAAGCTCCATGTACTCATCACCTGTTTCTTTTGTTTGTTTTCTTTCCAAGTAATCTTTGTACATATTTTGTTCATTAAAAATTACATCCCTACTCCTTAAGATTTTACCATCTTCAGGATTCCATAGGCGATACCCAAAGTCTCCTTCTCCATAGCCAATGAAGAAAACACTTTTTGGACTTTGCATCTAACTTTGATCTTAGGCTTCTATCTATGTGCATGAAAGCCTCACACCCAAACACTTTGAGAAATGCATAATTCACCGGTTTACCTGTCCATGCCTCTTCTGGAACTCCCCCATCCAATGCCGTTGAGGGTGACCGATTGATTAAGTACACAGACGTACTTACAGCTTCCGCCCAAAGTTCAAGCGGTAGGCCTGCATGTAGCCGCATGCTTCGTGCTCGTTCCATAATTGTCCTGTTCATCCTTTCCGAAATCCCATTTTGTTGAGGTGTCCTTGGGGTTGTCCTTTGCCTCCGAATTCCATTGCTAGCACAAAAGATTTCAAAAGCTTGGCTGCAATATTCACCTCCATTGTCGGATCTGAGGCATTTAACCTTGGTACCTGTTTCATTCTCCACAAAGGCTTTCCACCTTTGAAATATGGAAAATACATCGGATTTATTCTTCATGACATAAACCCATGTTTTTCTAGTCGCATCGTCTATGAATGTTACATAGTACAATGAGCCACCAAGTGATGGTGTACTTGCAGGACCCCAAACATCAGAATGAACCAACTCAAGTTTTTTATTTTTTCTTTCATTTCCTGATTTTTGAAATTTTACCCTCTTTTGTTTACCATAAACACAATCTTCACAGAACTCTAAGTCCACTTCTTTCAAACCTGGTAGAAGCTTCTTTGTTTGAAGGATTTGCATTCCTTTGGCACTCATATGCCCAAGTCGGTAGTGCCACACCGCACTGTCAACTTTTGTAGTTGCTGCACAAGCTGAAGGTTGCGTGCTAACAGCACACAAGTAAAGTGTACTGACTTTTTCACCCTTGGCAACCACCAAAGATCCCTTTGAGATCTTCCACCGTTTGTTTCCGAATGTAATATTGTGACCTTCATCGTCCAATTGTCCTGTAGAGATCAAATTTTTGCGAAGAGAAGGAACATGCCTAACATCTTTCAACTTCCATTCATTTCCGTTAGCAGTTTTGATAGAAACTGTACCTTTGCCGACAATCTCACAAGCTTCATCATCTCCCAAGTATACATACCCAAAATTACCTTTGGTGTAGTCTTGGAAATGTTGCTTGTGTGGTGTCGCATGGAATGAAGCCCCGGAATCTACTATCCAGGAATTAGACACATTGTCTAATGAGAGAATTAGAGCATTTTGCTCTACTTTACCTGCCACATTGGCCTCCGATGTTGGCTTGTTGTCTTGAGACTCTGTCTCCTTCTTCTTCTTGGACCAGCAATCCTTCTTGACGTGGCCCTTCTTGCCGCAGTTCCAACATTCAAGAACTGACTTTGTTCGTGATTTGCTCCGTCTTGAGCGATCACAACCCTTTTGGTTTTTGAACCTCTCCTTAGGCCTTCCTCTTGTTTCCAATGATAGTGCAGCACTTGATGATTCTCCTGTGCTTCTCCTTCGCATTTCCTCGCTTAGAAGAACACCCACAACATCATAAAACTTAAGAGTATTTGTGCCAGAGATAGAATTACTTACAGCCATCACAAGGCTGTCCCAACTATCCGGTAGAGATGATATTATAAGGAGAGCTCGCACTTCGTCATCGAAATTGATTTTCACTGATCGAAGTTGACTTATGTTTGTGTTAAAGTCATTTAGGTGTTCTGCAACTGAACCATTCTCTGCCATCTTTAGATTGAACAAGCGCTTCATAAGAAATACCTTATTGGATGCCGATGGTTTCTCGTAGAAGTCGTCAAGTGACTTCATCAAGTCCTCCGTGGTCTTCATCTCCGAAACATTGAAGGCCACCGTTGATGCCAAGCTTAACCGGATTGTTCCCAGTGCCTTTCGATCAAGGACAATCCATGCTTCATCTGCCATTGTTGCGGGCTTCTTCGCAAGACCGCCTAATGGCAAATAGAGGTCCTTCTGGTAGAGATAGTCTTCAATCTGCATCTTCCAATGTTGGTAGTTTTTGTCGTTGAACTTCTCAATCTTGAGCTTCCCCTCCTCCGCCATAACTCCCACTCAATTCAAGGAATCCTTTCCTTGAGATAATTTAGCTACGAGCAAACCTTGCTCTGATACCAGTTGTTAGGAAATAAGACGTAGCTAAATAGATAATTGAGTAGATTACTTAATGGAGAGAGACAAATTTATATACACGAGATTATAGTGTAGAGAGAGAGAGAGAGAGAGTACACACGATATATGTGGTTCACCCAATGTGGGCTACGTCCACGGGAAAGCAGCCACTCAATGGCTTTGGTACTTCAAAACAAGAAGTAGTTTACAAAGGGATTATACCCTTAATGGAGCTCCCGCCTTGCTTCACTCTCACCACCTCACACTCACCTTGTTGCATCAACTTCACACTATGAAATGTGTGTAGAAATGGCCTCCTTTTATAGTCCAAAAGGGCTGCCCTCTCTTATGAGAGACAGCCATGTGTAGCCGCCCTTGTGCGAATAAGTCCAAATCGGACCCTCCAATCCGCCCATGTGTGGCCGCCCTTGAGAAGACAAGTCCGCTTTTGAATTCGGCCACCCGCCATTGAATTCGGCCACCGGCCACCGGCCATTGACTTCTGACCACCGGCCACCGGCCATTGAATTCCGACCACCGGCCATTGGCCATTGACTACCGGCCACCGGCCAACCGACCGGTTGTTTTCCGACCACTTTTCGACCGCCGTCCGGCCATAATATTCCGGCGAAAAGGAATATTCCGGCGAAGAAAAGTCTCGAGGGCCTCCGCCCCCGAGGCCTTTAAAGTTGCCCCTGATTCTTGTCCGTGAAAATTTTGGTTTCCGGTGAGTGATTTTCCTTCACGCACGATGGCTTCTCCTCATAATGGGGGCCTTACAAATGTGCGCTTTTACCACACAAAATTACAAGGGTAAATTAGGCTCCATACTTAACACTCATGACATGGTGTGACTTGGAAAACTATACCTTCATCTAGCAACTAGAGGGAAGAAATTCCACATGTGCCATACATATAACCATAAGGAACACTAGAGGTAAACATGACATCACCGTCATTGGCATAATGAGCCACATATCTAGTTTGTGTCAAAACTTTACATGCATCATGCATACATCTCAACTGCTACCTCATACATTTGAAACAACAATGCATCGTTTTCCTTGTGTGACTACAATGCCAACAATACATATACTGGCAACTACAAGATTGTTGCCTCTTACGAGTCATCAATGTCGACTCTAAACTGTTGTCACACATAAAGTTGTTCCTTATAACACATGCTTCAATCGCTTCATACATCACTTTTCCAAAATCTCACGTTAACCCCTTCAAAAATGACCCAGAAAGTGCCTTCCGGATCAAAAAAATTTATTGGATGAAAACAATGCACACATCCTTCTACACAGTGGACCAAATTTAAAACGACCAAAACTTCATAGAAAAACAAAATTTATTGCTAAAACACTTCGAAATCAAGTCCTGTTACAACAACTATTGAGTTCATTGAAATGTCAACTGACACTGCTACCTCTTTCATGTTTTAATGCATAAGTTTCTTCATAAGAAACACTTTGTTCAAAGCACTTTTACCATCTAATGGTGAGCGTAAGGACTTCCATAAATTCGTCGTATTGGTCTTGTCCATAATAGTGAAGAATATGGATTCACCAAGGTGTAAGTAAATAGTCACCCTAGCACGAGCATCAAGATCCTCCCACTGATCATCAATGTATGGATTCTCTTTGCACTCTTTCAATAGCTCTACAAGACCCTTATTGATCAACACGGCTAACCTACCGTATCTCCAAATCGTGAAGTTTGTGCCATCAAACTTCTTGATGTAATAATAATGTTTCTCAAAATAACCATCCATAGCTGCCCAAAGAAAATACGAGAGAATCAAAGTTCAAATTTATGGTGAACAAAATTTCTACAAATTTCAACAGAGTCTCCTTTGCATGGAGAACAAAATCTCTACAAATTTTGAAAATTTCAATAGAGTCTCCTTTGCATGGAGTACAAAATCTCAACAAAAAACTTAGTAATACATCAAGTAAAAAAGTGTGAACTAGGCATAATTTGTCAAATCTCACTTACAAGTGGCTGCCAACATGGCATCAAAGCACCTATACCCCTCTATATATAGCCGATGGTGAAGATACTAAAATAGGGAACTCCAACAACATGTATCGTTGAAGGTATCTCAACATTCAAGAATATCCCAGCTCTATAAACATCACACAGGACCCTCTAAATGGATAAGCACACAGAAGACACTAGCCACAATCTTAGAAAGGGCTCTTCCGGTCCGAGTTTCAGAAACAGCCAAGAAACTATTAAAAAACATCAAAAAATGGCTCCACATGGTATATGGTAGGCAATGTCTGTAAATCAATAACATGAGTAAAAAATCATGCATAAATATGCACCAAAAATGAATGCAAAAAGCTCAGTCCCACTATAAGACTACACCGTGTTAGTCCTCAAACACACCCTGACACTCTCTCATCAACATAGGAGAATGTGTTAATATGCAAAAATAGATAAATAAATACATGTAAGTGTGATGTTGATGTCATAGGATGATTGTTGATGGAGGTACACTACAAGAGGTCCTTCAATGTAGCGATTCTCGTAGTGTGACGGTCAGATGGGAAAAAGCCCGAGCATACATCTCCTGCTCTTGCAATGTCGAACGCACAACCATTGGTCAAGTGCACTTGACCAAGACTCCGACTAAAAGAAGTGCTAAACCACTCACAACATGATGTGACTTGGAAAACTATACCTTCATCTAGCAACTTGAGGGAAGAAATGCCACATGTGCCATACATATAACCATAAGGAACACTAGAGGTAAACATGAGATCACCGTCATTGGCATAATGAGCCACATATCTAGTTTGTGTCAAAACTTTACATGCATCATGCATACATCTCCACTTCTGCCTCATACATTTGAAGCAACAACGCCTCATCTTCCCTGTGTGACTACAATGCCAACAATACAATTACTGGCAACTACGAGATTGCTGCCTCTCATGAGTCATCAATGTCGACTCTAAACTGTTGTCACACATAATGAATGTCAAATCAATGAAAAACTCATATACGTCAAAGTGGGAGATCTCTCAACCAGTATGCTAATCAACCATGATCACTACATCAATCCAATGCTTGCATATGCAATTGTATCTTGACAAAGCTCTACCAAGAGATGCACGGTAGCAGTGTCCAACGCCTACTTGAAACCAAGAAAAATTTGTGCATAAACAAGAACTAAGTGATAATGCAAGCACAAACTGGGATAGACATCTATCAACCAAGCATAAAACGCGTGACCCACATGCATAAGTAAATAGCAAATGCATGCTAACTACGCATCCCACACATAGTGCTACAAAATCTGAGAACTACGTAAATTTGTACTTGTAAAGCTACTTGTTAGCTGTAGACTCAGGATCAAAATATTCATAGATAAAAAATAGTGCATAACCTATAACTTGTTGCCACTACAAGCATACGCTATAACTCACTCCTACAAGCATACACTATAACTCACTCTTTCGAGAGTGGATGCAATAACACTAAATCTGTGTCTAAAAGCAACCAACATGTCCAAGTGAGAGTCAAAAGTTGATCAATGTTAATGTGGGAGTCACACTAAACTACTAAAACATCACAGAGTAGACTATGAATACATAGAGTCTATGGCAATAATTCTAGAGAAAATATGACAGAGTTCCCTCTATAAATTGAGAAATATCTCAAATACTCGTAGCCATAAACAACTGGCAACACAAAAAAAATGCATAATAGCAATAGTGAAGCCAATTGAGGTATGTGTACAAAGAGAGATCAGATCTCTCATCCACAATCTATTATACATCAAGTAAAACTGAGTAAAATCTTTCCAAATATGATGGAGAGAATCAAGACATATTGATGGGTTAAACAAAGTGCATAAACGGTCTCCAATCAGAAATCCACATGAGACAAACATTAACTACCAAGAGTATGGCAAACAAAGCTCACTCTTGCATGAGAAATCTCTCTAGATAACTTCACATGTGTCACCTATGGATTGTAATTAGATCAATCTAAATGTGCATATACATACATAACCAAGAAGCACTAAACCAAGTGCTGCAACCTCTCTAAAATCCCACATAATCTCAATGCGCACAAAACCGCATCCGAATCCACATCCAAAATCAACACTTTCATACAAAAATGCAAGGTAAATCATGTCATAAGTAGCACCACAATGTGACATACATATCCAAAGACACAAACTACATAATGCTTTGCTGTGTAGAACTCCAATTGTCAAGGTTGTTGTGTGTCAAAATTGATGCAGGTTATTGCAAAAAATTCAACATTCAAAATTTAATTTTCTTGATATTACCAATGCATTTGGAACATTGAAAAATCTTGGGATGGACTCTTAAATCCTATAGATATAAGTTTGAGTGTGAAAGATATGCCAAAAACATCATTTTTTGGCCTAAAAATGCAGAACAAGCCTACTACTGTTTCACTTGTTGTAATTTTAATTGGACTCTATAAAATTGACATTGCCATTGTATCAAAAACATGCCAAAAGCCCAACCTAAACTCTTTGAAAATATATATATGACTCCACATGAGGAGGATGTGGAAAAAACTATGCTTTGCAGCTCGAAAATGGCAAAAACAAGCTACGAAAAATCTTGTGCTTACTTTTTTTTTTTGTGTTCTCTATGAGGCAATGTCAAGGTTTCCATTCAACACTCTCCCTGTATATCGATACCTCGTGTGAGTGGGTGGAGAGCGTGAGTGCAAAAAGGAGAAGACACACAACATGTGGTGCAACACAGGATGAGAAGAATAACTAATCCACTCTTTATATTTATATTAAACCAATAAGTGAATTAAGTTGGTGATGGGTTAGAGGGTGTCTGTCTGACCTAGTTGGCATAAAACTCCAACAAACTTTCACTTGAAGGCCAGTGTGGCCCAAATGGCCTATGTGTACAAACCTGTACAATTGTGAAGCATGCATGTGGTTTCACCCTACACCCATATCTCGATGCAATTGAAAAACCACTCTGAGGTTAGGCTCTTTGCAAGAGCATCTATGAGGTTATCATCTATATGGAACTTGATCAACTCAATGGATTTTTTAGTCAATATATCTTGTATCACATGATACCTAACCTTCATGTGTTTTGACTTCGAGTGAAACCTGGGTTCTTGGCTAACGCTATAGCACTCTGACAATCACAATGTAGAATTGGAGCTTGATGAATGCCAAGATCTCCCATTAGATGAGCTAATCATACAACGTTTTTGCTAGCACTAGAAATTGCAATGTACCCTGTCTTTGTGGTGGAAGATGAACTGCAATCTTGGAGACATGATTTCCACAAAATGGCTGCTCTAGTGAACAAGAATACATAGCTAGATGCTTATTTTTGACTATCCACATAGCCCGCATAATTTGCATCCGTGCAACCCACTATGGACACATTGCTATTCCCAAAGCATAATCACTTGCTTGGTATACCAGTGATATATTTTAGAATGTGCTTCACTACTTCCCATTGCTTTGTGCCAAGATTTTCCATAAATCTGATAACCACTCCCATTGCAAATGGAAAGTGTGGTGTGGTGGCTACCATGTACATAAGACTACCCACTGTTGAAGAGTATGGCACTTTTTCCATGTCCACTTTCTCAGGATCAAATATGCCTCTATTTGGGTACTCAATGAAGCCTTTCCCCCTTGCATTTTAAAATGTTGCAAGATTTGGTGGATATACGTCTCTTGAGATAACTCTAATATCCCACGCTTTCTGTCTCTCTTGAAATGCATACCAAGAAAGTGATTTGCATCTCCTAAATCCTTCATAGAATATTACATCTAAATTATTTCTTTAGGATGGCAGGCTCATCCTTAGACTTCCCAAAAATGAGCATATCATTGACATAAAGTATCGAGATGATTAGAAAATTATTGTATAGGTTCCACGAGTCACACAAGCACTGGTATTGTTCGCTCCTCACATAACCTTGGGATTGTATGTAGTTATCAAATATTTGATAACACTGTTTTGAGCCTTGCTGAAGGCCATACAATACGTTTTGTAGTCTACACACAAATTCTACCCTGCTATGCTTGCCCGATCTAACTTCAAAACCCTTTGTTTGTTTCATGTAAACATTCTCTAATCTTTGCAGCCAGTGGCTCTAATCCCAGTAGAAAATTCTCAAGTTTATGAGAGACTCCCGTAGATCTCCTCATCGTCTGACTACTAGAATCCGCTCTCTCTAGAGCACTACTAGTGGTAGGAATGTCACCACTAGACTAAGTTGTCAGTCTAATCTTCATCGAAGCTACATTTTTGATTAACTTTTTGATACTCCACCTCTTTGATAGTTTTCGTATGCATCTTTGATTCATTGAAGATAACATGTGAGCTCCAAATTATTTGTCAAGTTTCTAGATGCCAAAGATGGTATCCCATTTCTCCATTGACACATAACCAATGAAGATGCATTTGTGTGACTTGGGGTCTATCTTTCTACATAGATCTTTAGGCACTTGTAAGAGTGTCTTACACCAAAATACACAAAGTATTTCATAGTGTGGATTCTTGCCAGTCCACATATTCTATAGAATCTTGTAATTAAATGGCATACAAGGTGATCTATTGATGATGTTAACCGTTGTAAGAACAACTTCTCCCCAAAACTCTGTGGGCAAGTTTTTTATAGATAGGATAGTTGCGACTCTCTCCTGTATGGTTCTTCTATTCATACACTATGTTACACCATTATTAGTAGATGTTATGGCACAATGTACTACTGCCTAATGCCTCGTTTACTACAAAAATGCTTGAACTCTATGGAGACATATTCTCCCACATTGTCAGTGCACAAACCTTTATTCAATGGCAGATAAGTAATGGAAGATAAGTAAGCCTATTTTGCTTTCCATATATATAATGCTCATATAATCTAAAATCAAAATAATTTAACACAAGTAAGTAGCCCAAAGACTGAAGTTGTCTCATTCCTTTTGTACTCATATGACAAAACCGGCCATGCCATAACTCAATGGAAGGGAACTCGGTAACATATATATCATTCTCTTTCACATAAGAGACATACAAAGAATTCAATGTGTCATACTTTTGGCCTTTCAACATAACCAAGTGCCATTTGCGAATCATCCAAGATTCATTTTCAAAAATAGTCATGTAGCCCAAGTCATTTAACTAACCAATTGACACCAAACTTTTAGTCAACTTTGGCACGTGCTTGACACCTTGAAGCATAAACTCAATGCTGTTATGCATACATAGTTTCACATCTTCAATGCCACAAATCTCAAGCTGATAGGAATCACCAAGCTTGACAAAAGCGTATGTGGGTGCATAACTGGAGAACCACTCTCTAAGTGGAGTAACATGAAAATTGGCACCCGAGTCAATGATCCAATTTTGCACAACACTCATCTAGTGCCAAAAATGCATATGAACTCAAATTATCAATGAATATCAACACATTTGATAGCTATGGCATGTGACCAAGGACAACCTTAGTTGGTGGAGACTTAACTACATTGATCTTCTCAATCTTCATACTATTCTTTTGAGGATGAGACTTCACAAAGGATTTCCCTTTCTCACATATCAAAATACAAAAATATTTGTTTAAATGGCCCTTCTTGTGGCAATGGTAGCATTCCACATTATAGTGCTACGACCATTCTAGTGGTCTTTAGAACGACACACAACTATGACTATGATCTTTTTGCCTATGATAACCATCACTTATACACATCTCCATGCCCACTGGATTAGAGATTGCTGTCGTATCTGTTCAATGAGCAAAGTGCTAGTAATATCATTGAATGCAAATTTTTTGCTAGTTTTGGACTTACTAATGGCCATGTTAAACGTATCCCACGACCATGACAAAGAGCATATCAAGAAGATGGATTTCATCTCATCAAAATTGAGTCCTTTTGAAGTAAGTTGTGTAAAACAACTATTGATTTCATTCAAATGTCAACTGAAACTGCTACCTCTTTCATGTTTAAATGCATAAGTTTCTTCATAAGAAAAACTTTGTTCAAAGCACTTTTACCATCCCATGGTGAGCATAAGGACTTCCATAAATCCGTCGTATTGGTCTTGTCCATAATAGTGAAGAATATGGATTCGCCAAGGTGTAAGCAAAGTCACCCTAGCACGAGCATCAAGCTCCTCCCACTGATCATCAATGCATGGATTCTCTTTGCACTATTTCAATATCTCTACAAGACCCTTATTGTCAACACGTCTAACCTGCAGTATCTCCAAATCGTGAAGTTTGTGCCATCAAACGTCTTGATGTAATAATAATGTTTCTCAAAATAACTATCCATAGCTGCCCAAAGCAAATACAAGAGAATCAAAGTTCAAATTTATGGCGAACAAAATTTCTACAAATTTTTGAAAATTCCAACAGAGTCTCCTTTGCATGGAGAACAATCTCTCTACAAATTTTGGAAATTTCAATAGAGTCTCCTTTGCATGGAGTACAAAATCTCAACAAAAAACTTAGTAATACATCAAGTAAAAAAGTGTGAACTAGGCATAATTTGTTAAATCTCACTTACAAGTGGCTGCCAAAATGGCATCAAAGCACCTATACCCGAGTCTTACCATACACCGAGTGAACTTTACCGAGAAAAATAAGAACCCGAGCGAGACTTACTTACAAATAATGCGTGTGTCATGTGTGTGTGTGTGTGTGTGTGTGTGTGTGTGAGAGAGAGAGAGAGAGAGAGAGAGAGAGAGAGAGAGAGAGAGAGAGAGAGAGAGAGAGAGAGAGAGAGAGAGAGAGTTGTGTGTGTTGTGTTGTGTTGGGGTATAAAGCCCAATGTTGTCGCCCAGGTAAGTGGGCGGGCTGCCAGGTATGTACACATATTCTTTTGTAAAAACCTAATAAGAACTCACTATGCTCTACACATTACAGTAGAGTGAGTTCACCATATCGTCGTGCTCTTCTTCTCACACTCTCTCTCGCGTCGCACTTCCGCTCGTACTCCTTCAACTGGTATCAGAGCTCAGATCGAGGCTTGGGGCAGCACTGCAGGAGGCTAGAGTCACCAGCTCAGATTGGAGTGAAATTCGATAGGCGAAGACACGGCCCCAAATCTCGTGGGATAGCTGGAAGGGCTGGGTGTTGTCAGAATTTCATTCTGAGGTCATCTCGGCCGCCGTTCGGCTTCGACAAAGGTCTGCGCAGGCCATTTTCGACTACGTGGTCTCGGCGGGTGCAGATCCGACTCTGCAAATTTGGGTTTTTCGGCCTACGACTGCAGGTGCTGAGGATATCGACACTCCCAGAGTGTTGATTTGTGGCTGTCTACACATTGAAGGATGGCTCACAGTTCTTGGAGGCGTGTCACATACGACACGGGCGCATCTACACACAGACTATAGGTGACATCCACTAGTTCATCAGGTAGCTTGTGTTTGTTGCTTGATATTCCAGATTTCATCCTGACATTGCAGGTACTTCCACATGGGATGTATTGTCAGAGATGATGTATGTCTATTGAGGGTTTGCTGGCTGTGAGTCACGCAGCAAACAACCGCCGCAGCGGTTACAACATACAGTGGGAAATTTGTGGATGTATGACTTTGTGGGAAGTCTATGTACTGTCAAATTTACTGCAGCCTTTGTTGAGGGTCGAGTGAGGTTTTATTGAGCTGGGGGATTCTCTAATGTTGAGATCCTTTCGGTGATACAGGTCTTGGAGCGATCCCTCGAGCACCCTTAGATAGGCAGCTAGGATGTATTGACTGTGAGTTAGACAGTTGGGATTGCATCTTTTCTTTACTGCCGTTGAGCCATTGTCGCAGTCTATGCTTACAGGACAGTGATAGGACAGTCAGAGACAATACAGGTGCAGGACAGGTTTACCCGCAGCTTACAGTGTCAGAGAGACAGTGTTTTTTGAGCTGTTTTTTGGTCTGATTTTTAGTACACCAGAGCCATTTTACAAAGGAGACTCTGCCAAAATTTCAGCAGAATCTGAAGCTTTCTTGGTTCATTTGACAAGTTGATATTGGTTCAGAGGTCAGTTTACTGGGGAAACGCTGCCGAATTTTTCCCAGGAAAGTAAACTAATGTGCAGCGTAGCTATGGCTGGTGGATCACAGGACACTGCTCTTTACAATATCAAGAAGCTGGATGGAACCAATTTCCCATTGTGGAAGAAGCAGATTTGGCACGTGTTGGTACAAAAGAAGCAGATAAAACCTATAAAGCTCAAAGGGATAAAACCAGAAGATATGGACGAAGATGAATGGAGCGAAATGGATGAATTGGCACTTTCTACCATTATGCTAACTTTGGCAGAAAGCGTTTACTTCAATGTAGCAGACGAGATGTCGGCTTATCAAGCATGGTTAAAGCTGAGTGATCTTTATGAGAAGCAGAGTGCAGCTTCACAGGTATACTGGCTTAAGAAGCTTGTTGACTTGAAGATGAAAGAAGGGACACCTATGCCCAATCATCTGAATGAATTCAACACAATCTATAGTCAGTTGTCAGCTCAAGGTGTCAAGTTTGATGAACCTGTTAGAGCTATGTTCCTGTTGATCACATTGTCTGAAAGTTGGGACACTTTTCGCACAGCTTTGAGTAATTCTGCACCTCTAGATGGTTTGAACATAGCAGGTGTAGAAGGAAGTCTGCTTACTGAAGAAACCAATAGAAAGACAATGGACAAAGGCAAAGGAACAACCTTAGTTGTCAGCGGAAGGACCAAAGAAAAGTACAAAGGTGGAAAGAGGAATCAGTCTCGTAGCAAGTCCCGTAGTGCTAAAGGCAAGAGTGACATAGAATGCTACCATTGTGGCAAGAAGGGTCACATGAAAAGAGACTGTAGAGAATGGAAAGCAGAAAAAGGCAAAGAGAAAGCTGAAGACCATGGTGAGAAGAACAAGTCCTCAGTGAAGATTCAAGAAATAAATGTGACAAACACTGTTGCAGAGGATGACAGTCTAATGTCAGGAGACATCTACTTCTTGAAGAATACAATGGACTCAGCTCTTCTTACAGCATCTGATGGAAATGCACTGAGTGACTGGATTATAGACTCAGGGGAATCACTTCATGTGTCTCCCAACAAGGAGTGGTTTACCTCTTATGTGACCACTAAAGATCATGTTCGGCTAGGCAATGGGCAGACATGTGAGATCTTAGGTGTTGGAGATGTTCAATTGAAGTTTCAGAATGGCTCTTCTTTCACGCTGAAGAATGTGAGACATGTTCCCGCAATTACAAAGAGCTTGATCAACACAGGTTTACTTGATGATGCTGGCTACGTCACCACTTTTGGACAAAACATGTGGAAGATATCCAAGGGTTCTATGACAGTAGCACATGGAGTAAAGTCTGGAGGACTTTACATGATTTATGTATCAAATGTCTCGAAAAATGTAATCAATGTAACCGAGCAGTCGAACGTTTCTTTATGGCATAGCCGGTTAGGACATATGTCCAAGAAGGGAATGGAAATCTTGTCTCGTTCTGGTTATTTTCCTGGCTTTTCATTTAATGATTTTGAATTCTGTGAACATTGTCTGTATGGTAAGCAAACACAGCAGCCACATAAGCATAGAAGCAGTAGAAGAGATACACAGTTGGCACTTGTTCATAGTGATTTGTGTGGACCTATGCCTAACCTATCTCTAGGGGGAGCTTCTTACTTTATGACATTTATAGATGATTACTCGAGGAATGTATGGGTTTACTTTCTCAAGCACAAGGATGAAGCGTTTAGTGTTTTCAAAACGTTTGTGACACTTGTGGAGAATCAGAGTGGCAATAAGCTTAAATGCTTACGCACTGACAATGGTGGAGAGTATGTTTCAAAGGCCTTTCAGGACTTTTGCGAGTCAAAAGGTATAAAACGTGAACTTACTGCTCCTTACAATCCTCCTCAAAATGGTGTTGCTGAGAGGATGAATAGGACCATACAAGAGAAGGTCAAAAGTATGTTGTCTAATGCACAGCTGCCAAATGGGTTTTGGGCTAAAGCTGTATCAACAGCTGTTCATCTTGTAAATAGATCTCCTAGCAAGGTTTTGCAGAAGGATTCAGTGCCAGAGATGGTATGGTCAGGCAAAATGCCCTCATACAAGCATCTCAGAGTCTTTGGCTGTGAGGCATATACTCACGTTCCAAAGGAATTTAGGAACAAACTTGAGCCAAAGAGTAGAAAGTACATCTTTCTAGGCTATGGTAATTCTGGTGAGATGGGGTACAGACTTTGGGATCCCGAATCCACAAAGGTTGTCCGCAGCAATGATGTTCACTTTAATGAATCCAAATATCATTCTAAACCAGAGAGGGTTGAGGAGATTAGAAGATTTGTCTTCCAAGAAGATGGACCTGCACGTGCAAGACAAAATGTTAGGGCTCAAGAGAGCAAGGACAGGATAGAGTGGAACCACAGGTTGTGGTTGAGCCTGAGCCACCTATTGTGCATAGATCTGGACGTGTCACGCGACCTCCTGATAGGTTTGTTCCATCTATGAATTATGTCATGTTGACTGATTGCAATGAGCCTTCATGTTATAAGGAAGCAGTGCAAATGAAGGACTCCGGGAAGTGGCAATTGGCCATGCAGTCAGAGATGACAGCTCTGCATAAAAACCAAACATGGAAGCTAGTTAAATTACCACGGGGCAAAAAGGCTCTACCCTGTAAATGGGTTTACAGGTATAAGATCACCGCTCATGATAGTCAGCCAAAGTGCAAAGCAAGGCTTGTTGCCAAGGGCTTTAAGCAAGAACAAGGCATTGACTTTGATGAAGTCTTCTCTCCGGTGGTCAAGATGACTACATTGAGATGCTTTCTTGCATTGGTTGCCATATTAGATTTGGTGTTGCACCAAATGGATGTCAAGACAGCATTCTTGCATGGTGATTTAGATGTGGAAATTTACATGCAGCAACCAGAAGGGTTTGTTGAGAAAGGCAAGGAAGATTGGGTATGCCAATTGTTAAAGAGTCTTTATGGCTTAAAACAATCACCGAGGGCATCGTACCATAAATTCCACAAGTTTATGCTTTCTCAAGGCTACAAGCGTAGTGAGTTCGATCACTGTCTATATACAAAGAAGGCTAAGGATGGTAGTTGGCTGATCCTTATTTTGTATGTGGATGACATGTTGATTGCTGGCAAGCACTTAGAAGAAATTTCAGCTTTGAAGTCAAAGATGGCAAAATCATTTGACATGAAAGACATGGGTGAGGCAAGTCATATACTTGGTATGCGCATTGTGAGAGACAGATCAAAGAAGTTGATTTGGTTATCTCAAACAGAGTATATTGACAAGGTTTTGCAACGTTTCAATATGGAGAAGGGAAAGGCATTGAGTGTTCCATTGCCACCATATGTGAAACTTAGCAAACAAGATTGTCCTGTGTCTGAGGAAGAACAGGCTGAAATGGATAAGATTCCATATGCGTCTGCAGTGGGTAGTTTGATGTATGCAATGATTGCTACTCGCCCAGACATTGCATTTGCAGTGGGAGTAGTAAGTCGATACATGTCAAACCCAGGCAATAAACATTGGGAGGCAGTGAAAGGAATATTGAGATACCTGAAAGCTACAAAGAGTATGCGTATATGCTATGGGAGTCAGGAGCTAAGTGTAAAGGGTTTTACAGACTCAGATTATGCAGGTGACTTAGACAACCGAAGGTCTATGTCAGGGTATGTCTTTACATTGGCTGGTGGAGCAGTATCATGGCGTTCTAGATTACAAGATTGTGTTACTCAGTCTACTACAAAGGCTGAATATGTTGCAGCATCAGAGGCATGCAAAGAATCAATTTGGCTTAATCGACTAGTAACAGATTTGGGAATCAAAGAAGAGATGCCTGTGTTATATTGTGATAGTCAAAGTGCTATACAATTGGCTCGCAATCCAGTTTATCACTCAAAGACAAAGCATGTGGATGTGAAGTATCATTTCATCAGGGAAATGCTCGAGGATAAGCAACTTCAGCTTGTCAAAGTTCACACCACAGAAAATCCTGCTAATCTACTTACAAAAGGACTTCCCTCAGAGAGCTTTGCGCATTTTCGCAAGCAGTTAGGTGTAGGGTAGTACATCACTTCTCTACATCTCTTGTATATTAGCTTGTATAGTAGCTTCTCTCACACTTAAAGTACCACATTGGACTTTAAGTGGGAGGTTGTTGGGGTATAAAGCCCAATGTGGTCGCCCAGGTAAGTGGGCGGGCCGCCAGGTATGTACACATATTCTTTTGTAAAACCCTAATAAGAACTCACTATGCTCTACACATTACAGTAGAGCATATGTACACATATTCTTTTGTAAAAACCTAATAAGAACTCACTATGCTCTACACATTACAGTAGAGCGAGTTCACCATATCTTCTTCTCGCACTCTCTCTCGCGTCGCACTTCCGCTCGTACTCCTTCATGTTGTGTGTGTGTGTGTGTGTGTGTGTGTGTGTGTGTGTGTGTGTGTGTGTGTGTGTGTGTGTGTGTGTGTGTGTGTGTGTGAGAGAGAGAGAGAGAGAGAGAGAGAGAGAGAGAGAGAGAGAGAGAGAGAGAGAGTTCTAAACAATTTCTCTACAAGATGAGGAAAAAATAAGGAACCTACAAGATAGCTACAACGAACAAAAAGTAGCATCATTTCTTAAAAACACTATTGTATTTGCAACATTGGACTGCATCGCATACAAGAGAAAGAGTAAGAGAGTTGTAAACAATTTTTGCACGCAGGAAATTTCCAGAAATAAGGACAATACAAGAGCTCTACAACCAATATAAAAAACGACATTTCAACAAAAACATTGTCTCTTCATTTCAATGAAACAAAATTTAATTCATCAAAGATCAACTCAATAGAAATGACCACAAAAATACACATAACTACATCAACAACCTACTATGATGTCATAGCATGGTAGGTAAAGATACTAGTCTCCTAAAACCCAAATGTATGACAAGAGATAAAAATTAAGAAAACACATGTATGTAGTATGAAGTATGTCGATGCGCATAACATGACAAGATAAAATGCTCACAAGTCATCAAACGGGTTTCCACCCAATGGTATGTCTCCCTCATCCACCACATCTGCAGATTTCGATGCCTCCCGTCTCTCTTGCCCACTAGACTGAGACTGAAGTATAGGCAGCACATACGTCAAAATCAAAGCCGCATCACTATCCAAGGATGCACATGCACGACCAGAGCATAAACATGCCCAAAGAACTGGAGCAGTCCCACAACCAATCTCTAAGCATATGCCCTTAGGCCGACAAAGGAGCTCCACCAAGGAAGAAACAAATGAAGAACAACGTTGCATAGACCCACACCAAGGTAGACCCGAATCCATCATCGCATATGCTGTCTCTGGCATGTAGTGCCGCATGATGGTATCTGTAGGAGTCATACCCACAGCATGAAAAAAGGGTGTACTCTCAGCAATGTAAACAGGCGGAAGAACTCCACGCCTGTGAACGACGAACAACATCGAACTGTCGCACTGCAAAAACAAAAAGTGTAAAATAGCAAGAACAGTATTATTTAACCTTAAATGCATACATAAATCGTATACTAGAGCCATAACCTCATGACGATCTCTGCCAACCTCAACATATCCGTAAGGAGAGTGATGCATAACTACCACATGTCGATGAATAAGTAAGTCAGATGCTCTACACACCTTCTCTATCCAAAATAGGTTGTTACCTTTAACAGAAAACATAATGTGCTAGACAAAGACCAAAAACGCAACAATCAATACACAAACTACAAGCAAATTTTTTTGTCACCTGCGATAGAACCCAAGACAACCAGCCATCCAGAATCTGCCAATGTACTATGTGTCAAATGGATAGCAGCTCTCACATGCTCCTCAGTGAATGCATCCCATGGTGGCTGCGATGGAGAAGAGTACAAAACTCCTCCAAAAGGAAAATCTAGAAAAATAAAGTCTGCTGCCCAAGGAACGAGTCGACCACCCCTCCTGTAAATAAAATCTGTAGGTCGTATTCTCGCCATATGCCCATGAAGCGGCATCCAAGTCGGTGATTGCACACCCGAACGAAACTTGCCAGCAATGGAAATGTAATCTCCAGATAGAGATAAGCATCTATGATCAACGGATGCATGTAGAATAGGCTCCTCACTGGGAGAAACAAATCGCAATGAACGCTGCAAGGTTCGTGTGGCACCAATAGCTGTCAAGCAAGGACAACTTTAAAATTGATTGTTATACAATATAGACATACAAGAGAGATATTTTAGGCTAGCACCTGCCATGTCAGTCTTAGGCCCCATGTCATGCTGCTTTCCTTATCCTTGGGAAGCGATACTGTTTCATATACACAACCCCAATCTCAGAGATATTTATTAAACACAAAACACACCATTAGTCATCCAAATTCATTAAAATTATTTATAAAATACTCACTAGTATGATTGGATCTAACATTTTGTCGAGTCTCATGAGAATCTACTCCATGTGTGTCAGGTGCTATGTCATTGTTTCTCATGCAATGTGCTCTCATCTGTGCAGAGTGTAGCTCTCTCTCTCGCACAATAACATATCCCTGCTCCATGTCTATCCACCATGGGCAATGATCTAGCTCCCATTGTGGACGACTATGCATAGCTAAAGGATACATGCATCCCTCTCCACTATCAAGCTAAGCCCATGATCGTGCTAGTAGAGGAATGGCCACAATATGCCGCATCCCAAGTAAATGATAGAAATATCTATAGAACATTTAGCAAGCAAAAGTAAGAAAAGAACCAAATGCTTTCTAACAATGTCAAAGAAGTTTAATAGTGATGAACTCCACCTGTAGAGAAGCCTCTGAGATGCCATACAATAATAGTCAGTTTTTTTTAGTGTTTGCAACTCCACCTCACTATTTCTGCTCTAGGGACACCTCAATAGGAAATATAAATTTCCTTGCCTCCACAACAATCTCCCCATAGTAAAGATCTAGCGTGGAGTCTGGTGGGATAATGATTCCTCCCGGCACATCAACATAGTCTATCAAGAGCACAGTAGAACCATCGAGGACTCTTTGAATGGATCCCTCTCTCTTGAGCCAACTATAAACACACATGTTTGACACAGATTTTAATGCAAATGATCACTAAAAAAGCACAAGAGGCAAAAATGTTAACTCTTTGAACTCACCTACGAAATTTGTAGTCACCTTTGGACAAACCACATGAGACTCGAGTAATCTTGCTAGCCTCCAACAAAGATAGCCAAAGAACTTTATTCTCTATCTTTGCATCATGTAATGCTATGAGGTTTAGTTTTTCTAGTGTAGTCCAACTATCATTATCCCATTTTAAACTCAACACTTTAGTATACCACTCTTTTCCAAGGCGAGGGTCTACTATATTTAGAATCTAAAACATAGAGTTAAAAATTATGCAAAAACTTATAAAACATAGAGACTATTATTAGTGCCTGAAATAAACAAGAAACATACCTTTCGAACACGATCTCCATATTTGCCATACAACTCACCAATTATACGTTTCTCTTCCTTCTTAAGATCATCCAAAGAGAGGATATCCTTCTTGCTATCCAATCTACTATGAAGCTCTTTGGACATTTGAACCTTTTCATATATATTTAAAAAGACCATAAAAATGACATCTATCTATACTTAACAAAACCAAATATAAAATACTTTATGAAAATGAAATTTTGAATTTCAAAAAGTACATACATCAAACAATAGACGTGCTAGATATCTCCTGGTCAATGGATACCATGGTTCTTCTCCTTTCGTGCCTCTTCTACGAAGTTTCTCAATGAGTTTCTGATCTGCTTCGGGCAATGCATGAAGGTAACCCTCATGATCGGCTGCACATATGTTGCCGCAGTTCACAAGCTCATCTCTCAAGTGAGAGGACACCAAAGCATGTGTGTTCATACTAGAGAAAGCCACACAAAATTTGAGTTTGTTTACAATAGAACTATAAGCAGATAAAATTTTCAAAATTAAGCTATGAACTCACAAATTCATTCTTTGCAAACTCATCAGCAAAGCTATCTCCGACACCTTTGTAGCATCAATAACAGTGCACAAAACACGACAATGCTTATCTTTGTTGGTGGAGTACATTTCTTTGATGGCAGCTAGCCATGCCACAGTTCTGTGATTTCCTTCCCACACAAAAAACATCTTTTGACAAAGAGATTCAAATTCTGGTTGAGCAGCAAGCTCTTCTTCATACTCCATATTAATTTGTCTCCATATAGGATCCCACTCCTCCATAATAGCATCTTAGGTAGAAAACAAAACTAACATAATTTTAAAAAAAGCTGTTGCAAATTTCTTTTTAAATTAAAAAGAAAGAGTAGCCAACAAAAAATACCTGTCACATAAGCCTCCTCTTTTTGGCATGTGGTCAAGGATACAATAAATGCCCCCTTCTCCTTGATGTATCCTTCTCTAGCAAATACTGACTTTAAACCACTGACATTTGATCTCAAGCCTCGAACTTTGGCATGCGGAATGAGACGACATAATGGCACGGAAGGACACTCAAAGCAGCTGAAAATTCTAGTTTTTGAAAGGATATCCTCCCCTCTATCTAAATGTAGTGAGCTTTCGTCATCATCAATAGCACCTGGTTGGATCTCTGGTCGCATTTCAAAAGGTACTATCTGTAGTGAGGCTTCAACTGTTGCTTCCTCTTGATCTATCTCATGCAAAGATCCCAGCCCTAAATCGTGGCTGTCACTGTCTTCATGAATCTGCGTCTCTGCAACCGAACTAACTTGGTCACTGCATATTGGTAATGGTGTAGATGCACCTCGACCACGTCTTCTAGAACTGACTCTAGAAGAAGAAGTATTGCATACACAAAAAGATTTGATTTTGTAAATATTTTAGATCAATTTTTCTACTAATTTAACAATTGGCAAGTCATACACTCACTCGATTTTTCTCGAAACCACGCACTTGATTTTGCTCGAAACCATGCCACGTCGACGCGGCATACTTTCGAGCAAAATCGAGGAGGCATTTCGACAGTGGTCATGAAGGTGATTAAGCGATTTTTTGCATGCTAAAAATGTTCGCAGCTAGATAATAGTTGTGCACATTTTTAGCCAAAGGAGGGATTGGATAATAGTTGTGAACATTTGACCAAACCACGCATGAGATTTTGCTCGAAACCATGCCGCGTCGACGCGGCATACTTTCGAGCAAAATTGAGGAGGCAGTTCGGGTAGTGCTAATCTTAAAATTTTGCAGCTTACGTTAATTAAATGATCATAGGATTCTAATTGACTTATAATAATTTATAGTAGATCATAGAGATTTCTGAATTTGCATGATGATTAGGAATAAAAATGATGTATATGCAGGAGCTATTACAGGTGCGCAAATGGAAAATGCTATGTAAAAAAGAGGGTGGAAAGACATTTTGAGGATTCGAGCATGGTGAAAACAACCTATGAGGAGAAGCAAAAACACCACAGGCGGCACTTTTGCCCTGGACCATGCAAAACAGGCAAAAGACATATTGCATTTTGTGGACCAAATCACGGACCAAACCACGCAGGGGATTTTGCTCGAAACCATCCCGCGTCGACGTGGCATACTTTCGAGCAAAATTAGGGAGCCATTTCGGACAGGGCTACTGAGGATTCGAGCATGGTGAAAACAACCTATAAGGGGAAGCAAAAACACCACAGGCGGGCGGCACTTTTGCACAGGTAGTCGCAAAACAGGCAAAAGACATTTTGCATTTTGTGGACAATACCACGGACCAAACCACGCAGGGAGTTTTGCTCGAAACCATGCCACGTCGACGCGGCATACTTTCGAGCAGAATCAGGGAGCCATTTCGGACAGGGCTACTAATCGTTTGGGAGGCATTTCGGGTGGCGTTTAAGGTCGAGGCTGAGCAGCGTGTCGATGGCGTGCCGGGACAGGTAGAGCGCTAAGCATGTCGATGCCGAATCTCTGCTGATGGAGACTTAGCAAATATGTTGCTGGTGGAGATGAGGGCTCGGAGGCGCAGAGCTAAGTTGAACCGGGAATGTCTCTCTCTCTCTCTTACTATGTCTCCTTGCGGTACTGTGTTTGAACCATCCTTGCGCTACACACTCTCTCTCTCTCTCTCACTCTGTCTCCCTCCGCTCTGTTCTCTCTATCTCAATCTCTCTCTCCCTACGCTACTGAGAACCGGGACAGTCTCTCACTCTCTCTCCCTCTCTCTCTCTCCCTGCGCTGCTGAGTATGAGCTGAACCGGGACAGTCTCTCACTCTCTCTCTCCCTCTCTCTCTCACTGCGCTTTTGTGTATGAGCCATATCTTCTCTCTCTCTCTCTCTCTGCACTATTGTGTATGAGCTGTATCTGCTCAGTTATTGGCTGTGATGGGCACAAGAAAATGACGATTAATGTAGCCGATAGGGAGAGTTGAAGACGATATTTGTTATAAGAGAGAGCGAGAGAGAGAGAGAGAGAGAGCGAGAGCGAGAGAGAGAGAGAGAGAGAGAGAGAGAGAGAGAGAGAGAGAGAGAGAGAGAGAGAGAGAGAGAGAGAAGAGAGAGAAGAATAAAAAGGAGAGATCTAACCGATAGGGAGAGTTGAACTCAATATCTGTTAAGAGAGAGAGAGAAGAAGAGATCTAACCCATAGGGAGAGTTGAACTCAATATTTGTTAGAAGAGAGAGAGAGAGAGAGAGACCCTACACCGATCATTTCCAGGCAATGTAAAAACCACTCTGAGGTTAGGCTATTTGTAAGAGCATCTATGGGGTTATCATCTATATGGAACTTGATGAGCTCGATGCATTTGTTAGTCAATATATCTTGTATCACATGATACTTACCTCCATGTGTTTTGACTTCGAGTGAAACATGGGTTCTTGTCTAACACTATAGCACTCTAACTATCACAATGTAGCACTGGAGCTTGATGAATGCCAAGATCTCCCATTAGATGAGCTAATCATACAACGTTTTTGCTAGCACTAGAAATTGCAATGTACCCTGCCTTTGTGGTGGAAGATGAACTCCAATCGTGGAGACATGACTGCCACAAAATGGCTGTTCTAGTGAACAAGAATACATATCTAGATGGTTATTATTGACTATCCACATAGCCCGCATAATTTGCATCCATGCAACCCACTATGGACACATTGCTATTCCCAAAGCATAATCACTTGCTTGGTATACCAGTGATATATTTTAGAATGTGCTTCACTACTTCCCATTGCTTTGTGCCAAGATTTTCCATAAATCTGATAACCACTCCCATTGCAAATGCAAAGTGTGGTGTGGTGGCTACCATGTTGTACATAAGACTACCCACTATTGAAGAGTATGGCACTTTTTCCACTTTCTCAGCATCGAATTTGGAAGCATCATCTTTGGTGAGTTTTGTATATGCCTGTATTCGGGTACTCAATGAAGCCTTCCCCCCTTGCATATTAAAATGTTGCAAGATTCAGTGGATATACGTCTCTTGAGATAACTCTAATATCCCACGCTTTTCGTCTCTCTTGAAATGCATACGAAAAAACTGATTTGCATCTCCCAAATCCTTCATAGAAAATTACATCTAAATTATTTTTGTAGGATGGCAGTCTCATCCTTAGGCTTCCCAAAAGTGAGCATATCATCGACATAAAGTATCAAGAGGATTAGCGAATCATTGTTTAGGTTCCACGAGTATACAAGCACTGGTATTCTTGGCTCCTCACATAACCTTGGGACTGTATGTACTTATCACATTTTTGATATCATTGTTTTGAGCCTTGCTCAAGGCCATACAATGACTTTTGTAGTCTACACACAAATCTACCCTGCTAGGCTTGCCCGATTTAACTTCAAAACCCTCTGGTTGTTTCATGTAAAAATTCTCTACTCTTGGCAGCCAGTGGCTCCAACCCTAGTTGAAAATTCTCACGTGTATGAAAGACTCTCGTAGATCTCCTCATTGTTTGACTACTAGAATCCGCTCTCTCTAGAGCACTACTAGTGGTAGGAATGTCACCACTAGACTAAGTTGTCGGTCTAATCTTCATGGAAGCTACATTTTTGAATCTACTTTTTTGATACTCCACCTCTTTGATAGTTTTCGTATGCATCTTTGATTCATTGAAGATAACATGTGAGCTCCAAATTATTTGTCAAGTTTCTAGATCCCAAAGATGGTATCCCATTTCTCCATTGACACATAACCAATGAAGATGCATTTGTGTGACTTGGGGTCTAGCTTTCTACATAGATCTTTAAGCACTTGTAAGAGTGTCTTACACCAAAATAAACAAAGTATTTCATAGTGTGGATTCTTGCCAGTCCACATATTTCTATAGAATCTTGTAATTAAATGGCATACAAGGTGATCTATTGATGATGTAAACCGTTTTAAGAACAACTTCACCGCAAAACTCTGTGGGCAAGTTTTTTATAGATAGGATAGCTGCGACACTCTCCTGTATGGTTCTTCTATTCGTACACTATGTTACACCATTCTTAGTAGATGTTATGTCACAATGTACTACTGCTTAATGCCTCGTTTACTACAAAAATGCTTAAACTCTATGGATACATATTCTCCCACATTGTCAGTGCACAAAACCTTAAGCTTCTTCCCTGACTGGTTCTCAACCAACACAAGGACTTTTTGAAAAGTATCCAAGACTTCATCTTTCCTCTTCAAGAGGTAGACCCACATCTTTCTAGTAAAGCCATCTATGAAAGTTAAGAAATATAGTGTCCCCTTGGAGACTCATGCATCATAGGCCCACATAAATGACTATGTACCAAGTCTAGAGGGTTCCCTAACTCTTTATTCAATGGTAGATAAGTAAGCCTATTTTGCGTTCCATATATATAATGCTCATATAAACTAAAATCAAAATAATTTAACACAAGTAAGTAGCCCAAAGACTGAAGTTGTCTCATTCCTTTTGTACTCATATGACAAAAGCGGCCATGCCATAGCTCAATGGAGGGCGGCTCGATAACATATATATTATTATCTTTCACATAAGAGACATACAAAGAATACAATGTGTCAGACTTTTGGCCTTTCAACATAACCAAGTGCAATTTGCGAATCATCCAAGATTCATTTTCAAAAATAGTCGTGTAGCCCAAGTAATTTAACTAACCAATGGACACCAAACTTTTAGTCAACTTTGGCACCTGCTTGACACCTTGAAGTATAAACTCAATGCTGTTATGCATACATAATTTTATAATCTTCAATGCCATAATTTCTCCAGTTATTCACTCTAGCGGTAGCTCCACGCCCTCGCCCTTTGTTTACCCTTCCACATCCTCCTCTTCCATTAGGTTGGCCACACCCATAGACATTCAAGGGAATGGCATTGGCACTGGTTCCCTGAGTCTTCGTCGGGCATTTGGATCTGTAATGCCCAAACTTGCCGCATTCGTAGCATCGAACATTTGGGAACTCTATAGTTGTGGTGGTAGCCACAATAGGGCACTGGTCATATGCTTGGTTGGCTGGCCTGTTATTCCAAACATTTGTCCTTGCCATTTTTGCCAAATGATTCCTCCTATTCTGATCGACCTTATGAATCTCCATAGCTAAGGGTTTAGCTCTTAGCAAGGCATCTTGAAGAGTTGTTGGCCTGAGAGCTTCTAGCCGATTGTTCAAGGGGTCAATAAGCCCTTGGCAGAGAACCGTGCTACTTGCTGATCCAGGGTCATTCTAGGAGCATATCTTCGAAGAGTAACAAACTTTGAGTAATACTCCTCGACTGAAGAAGTCGACTGACGAAGGGAAAAGAACTCGTTCATCTTCAAGGTTTTATAGGCGGGTGGTAAGTAACGCCCCATCACTGCAGCCTTGACGTCTTCCCACGACTGGGAAGATCCCTTGATGTTCAGATCTCTGCAGTGCTATTTTCACCAAATCTTGGCATCGCCAGACAAGAGGAACATCGCAAGCATGGTTTGATTCACGGGTTGGGTTCCCGCCGCGCAGCTTCGAAATAGTCGTCCATAGCCTCCATCCATACTTCCGTATCTCTCTCCACATTTGCCCCCTCGCCCTTAAAGAGTGGAGGTTGGGCTTGTTTAAGGAGGAGCTTCTTTTCTTGCACCGTCGAGTAGAGAGCAGCAGGCGGTGCCTACATGGGTTACACGAGATTCTTGATACCATTACTTGGATTTCAAATAGACACGAGACTTAAATAAAATTCAAGATCCCACTTTATCAAGAGATAGAGACTCAGAGACAAAAACACTTTATTTTATTACAATCGAAACCCATCAAGGTTTAGGATAACTCATGATCAATTTATTACATGGCTTTTGGAATGCTTATAAGATACGCCTAGCAGGTTGTGTTGTCAGGTTCACATGATACTCTACTTTATTCGTGAAGTAGTTCCTATAGTCATCTTTGAGTGGATAGTAAACTATGGTGGTGAGCCGGGATAATTCTTTTGATCCTCCAAAAGTTCTAACTTTGTTTGCTCGGATTACATTAGTGACCTTCTCCAAAAGCCACTCGTTGAGGGTTTGATTGGTGCCGGTAGAGACAGTCAGGTCCGTACGTGCAGGCAGCAAGTAGAATATCTACACTACCCTCACTTCTTCTCCCAACATATTTTCTTCAAATCGACAGGCAGGCATTATATCTTCTGAGCGTTGATGTAGTAAACCCCTCCTTCATGTGTCCAATCGAGCCCCCATCCTCTATCGATGCGAGTGGAGTGCGGTGTATGAACCTTCAGCAGCATCTCCATGACATCTCGCCTGGATTGGTAAACTGGGGATCGTTGAGCTTGTTCGTAAATAAGCTCAAACACTTGGAACTTCCGATATTCTAGCACGGGGTCTTCCTGCAACACCAATGCAGGGAATTCGGATCAGCTACCTATATACCCTTAGTTCCTTTTAAATATTCAAACAATACGACTTTATTTCCTAGTCTAACCTAACCTTAGCCGTGATACCAGGTGTGAGGTCCCCAGCCCCTCGTCTCAAACGACGGATCTGATGGTAAACCTAGTGGCCACTAGATCTACAGCGGAAGCAAAAAAAGTGGTTTATGGTTCATCTAGCGGACGATCTCTCATCACAAAGTGAGTCGAGTTCGAGCCTACTAGCATTGAGATCTAGTTCCATCTGGCAGGGGAAGCGTGATTAACTTATCTAGCAATCCTAAGACCCACCTTCCAAGAGGAGAGAAGTCCCAAGTGCCTTTTTCCCCATGTTTCAGAGGCACGTACACTTGAGGCTTCGCCGCTCTTGGGGCAATGAGTAATACTAGCGTCGATTTATAACACTATGGGGACGGAGAGTTCCCGACCAATCGGGACCACCCTTCTCATAGGCATTGGCAATCCGAGCCAAGCCTCCACTTTCCACCCCATACTCACACTTCCTTTGTTACTTAATTACTACCACACATGGTTGTTCAACACATAAGTTCATTGATTAAGTTCCGGTTCACAAGTTCCTTAATACAGCCCTTCAACCAGTATTGCAAAGCGGCACGAAGCGAGTAACTGTAGTAAAATTTTTACTCAAAACTTATTCATTAAAATTCCAATGTTCTGGAGGTACAACATCCCCCCTTTAGCGAGAGTTTACTCCTCCCGTTGTCGCCTAGCTGCCCATACAACTAGGTATATCCACCGCATAGAACACACGACATGGACATTCCCACCGCATAGAACGCAAGTCGTGGGTATCCACCGCAAAGAATGCAAATCGTGGATAGACGCCCTAAGCTAGTAACTCTAGCTACTGCGAAATCATCGGGAGGCGCCCCCTGTGATCAGTAGAGGGATCATGACTAGTTTCAACATTGAAAATTGAAATGAATAGGCCGAGCTAAATTTTCCCTAGCAGACATTCTTTCCTATCTCAAACAGTATATCCAACAACCATTCTTTCCTACTTAGAATTTAATATACATTTCAATTCAAATGCCGGGGTTTCCGTTGGACTTCTCCAACATGTTTAGGGATATGTTCTTTCTTAACTTATCGTATGAAATGTTAAATTAAACAAACTTGAATTAAAATGTGACCTACCTCCTCAATTTTCTCGTCATTGATCCGTGAGTTGGCCGGTACTTGGTCGTCCATGGGAGCTTTCCCTTTCCCATTTGTGTTGCTTGTCCCCGCCTCGCGGTCGTGGGAACCACCGAAACGAGTTCTCTTTACCCGGGTCAATTTATACTCACTACGTAATTGAAAACTTGGAAAAAGAGAGCTAACATTCGTGAGTAATATACAACCATGATGACGGATTAGTTTCAATAAGCAAATCCCCTTGTACGAGAGGGTAGACTTACTTCAAGACATAGAGAATCCCGATAGCACCATACTTGTTCTATGGCAATAGGCCGTAAGGTTAATTAATTGGCCGAGATAATTTTGAAATTCAAATATTTACTTAATCAGCTCTACCAGAGATGAATTAGACGTGCTTAATCACTTCTTAATGCAAGTAGAGAATTCCAGATTTACTATATGCATAGAAGAGAGGATTTCTCCCTTACTAATGATTAATGATGGATTAATTTCCCCTAATTAAATCCAATCCATGAGCAATTGATTCTAATTTAATTATTTACACATTATGGAGTAATAGAATGGAATGGACCATTCCCACCTCAAAGCTGACTTGATTTTTTTAATCACAACGGTGATTAGTGGATGATTCCTTAAACATGCATTAAACTATGATTAAGAGCGACTAATTGCTTACATGATTACTAATTAGATATTATTTATGTAATAGATCATGAATACGGAGAATTAGAGAGTATCTAAAGAGTATTTTGACTATGATTATGCATACTAGATGCGGAATTAAGAGGATATTAGAGAGCGAATTACGACAAGCATGAATTAAATCGAAATTTAGCGAGGTTACGGTTGAATTCCTCTCGAAATTCTGATGCAAGGGCCTCCTTGAGACGAGAAACGGGAAGCACCTTCCCTCCTAGCTCCTCTTCCAAAGACTATGTCTGCCGGCAGCACCTCCTCAAGGTGTGTGTGTGTGTGTGTGTGTGTGTGTGTGTAGGAGTGAGTGTGTGTGTGTGTGTGTGTATGAGCACACTCTTATATAGGCTCCCCCAAGCTGAAAATTGAACCAGGCTGCTAAATACATATGAGGGAGTACTCACCTCATGCAAGGCAACTTAGTTACATGCTTACCAAGTGTCCAGTTAACTTAGTCTAACTGACTCTCACACTCTCTCTCAAGCATGGCAAGTCTCCCACAAGTCCCTAGAGGTGTGAGGGCACCCCCTAGCTACTAAAGCAAGCTCCCAGTGGCCTGGGACTTGTTCCCACACAGCCCCCGAGCCCCGGTGCTCCCGGCGCAGCCTTAGGAAATTTTGACTTTAAGCTAAAACGGGCGATACGAATCGGAATTTAATGTCGTAAATTGCTATAATAAGCTCTAACTAAGCTGTACCTGTCCCAGTACCTGCCATATTTGGCAGCCCCCAATGTCCGAAAATGCATTTGTTCAAATTCGAGGTACGGGTGCAGTTTTTCGAGACGGTTAAAATAGACGGGTCAGGTGACCAAAAACTTACTATTTTTGGAAATTTTCCACAAATTTTTTTTTAATTCACTTTTGGAAGCTTTATAACATTCTAAACATCATGGCATCGACAGAATTTGGAAAACTGCTAAAAATAGTAACTTTTTCCATTATGTTTATTCCATGGTACAATGGTGCTCTTTTTGGTCAGGGTTAGAGACCCTACAACCTCCCCAACGTGAAAAATTTGAGATGTCCTTATCTCAAGAATTTATTAGGATAATCCTTTATGAGCGTTGGTTCGTCTTCCCAAGTAGCGTCTTCTTCAGGATAATCTTTCCACTTCACAAGGTGCTCGGTAATTGTCATGTTCCGTAGCTTTCTTTCTCTTGATTCAAGGACGTAATCAAGTTGAAGTTCGAGAACTCCTTGTGCTGGCATAACTATCTGATCTGAGTCCAAGAGTTGATCGGGGTTAGGGATGTAGGGTTTGACCAGGCTCACGTGAAATACATCGTGAACCTTTATGTTTGCGGGTAACTTGAGCTTGTAGGCCTGGTTACTCACAACCTTAGTGATTTCGAACGGTCCACAATATCTTGGGCTTAGTTTCTTGTACCTTCCTAATGATAAGTTGGTTTTCTTCTGTCGGACTCGTAGAAACTTTTTCTCCTTCCTTGAAGGTCCGTTCTGATCGATTCTTATCTGCCTAATGCTTTTGTCTATCCTGAGCGGCTTGGATATCTTGGCAAATGGCTTTAGGCTGAGCTTCCATGTCTTCTAGAATCTTCTTAGAGGCTTCTACCCTGATCGTTGGGTCTGAAAAGTTAAGCGGTGCTAAACAGTCTTGTCCATAAAGATCTTTGAAGGGTGACATTCCAATGCTTCTGTGTTCGGAGGAATTGTAAGCATATTCTACAAAAGGAAGATATTGTAACCACTTCTTTGGCTCTTGCGAACAATAGGCCCTGAGAATGTCCTCAATGACTTGATTTACTCTTTCAGTCTGCCCATCTGTCTGCGGATGATACGCTGTGCTGAAGGCTAATTGTGACCCAATAGATCGAAAAAGAGAAGTCCAAAACTTTGATGTAAACTTGGCATCTCTATCACTGACGATACGCTTGGGTAAACCATGTAACCTAAAAATTTCCTTGATGAATACTCGGCTAATATCCGAAGCAATAAAGGTTGTTTTTATGGGTATTAGATGAGCCACTTTTGTGAGCATATCAACAACCACGAATACAGAGTCATAACCTCATGTAGAAGGTAATCTTGTAACAAAGTCCATACTGATGCATTCCCATTTCATCTGGGGTATGTCAAGAGGTTGAAGTTGCCCTGGTAACTTGATTCTTTCGGCTTTTATCCGCGGCTGACAAGAAAGACATTGCCTCACATAGCAAAGTATGTCTCCTTTCATTCCAAACCAAAAATAACTCCTCCTGATAGCATGAAGAGTCTTAGCATAACCTGAATGTCCTGATGTAGGGCTATCGTGTGCTTCACACAGAATAGTCTTCTTTAAAGCTGGGTCTCTGGGTACACAGATTCTATGTCTGTAGTAAATAAATTCTCCCATAAGAGAGTAATCTTTAGCTTCTGGCATCTTATTCTGCTAGACTAATGATACTATACGTTGGTATTCTGGATCTACCAAAGATGCTTCTTTAATTCTATCCCAGATAGGGTTATTTGGAATAGAGATAGCTCCAAGAAAAGATTTTCGGGTAAGTCCATCTGCAACGGCATTTTCCTTCCCTGGTCTATACTTTATGTCAATGTCATATTCTTGTAAGAGTTCTATCCATCACCGTTGTCGCATATTGAGAATAGGTGAGTAAAAATCCATTTTAGGCTCTTGTGGTCTGTAACTAGTTGAAACTTGCGTCCGAGAAGATAATGTCTCCACAACTTAAGCGCATGAGTAACCGCTAAAAGTTCCAAATCATGAGTAGGATAATTCTTTGTTGAGATGTTGAGCTCTACATCTTGAGCTGGCATCCACTACGGGTCTTGGCCGCTTACGACATTTACTCACTGGCGCGTTAGGTGACCAACACGGAGGATCTCTGCCAGTGATTCTACAGCTGGACTACACTTATAGTTCCAGCCTAGTACGCTTCTAGCGAGTTCACACTTAGTGACCGCATGTACATATGTGCTACTTTTCAGCTTTAGCACTTAGTCATTTTGTACTCTCTTTTCTGTGAAAAGAAGAAGAAGCTTTCCATCTCTGTGTGCTTTGTGCTTGTCTTGTGTAGCTCTCTTGCATCATCTTTCTTTACATGGTATCAGAGCCTGGTGCATGCAAGAGAGGCTAAGAGAGCAAGAGCATCACAATCCCTTCGTTCGCAATCCACTACCAGATGCAAGTTTCTGAATACAAGTTTTTGAATAGGTCTCCAAAGTGCAGTATACAGAGATTTACTGTACAAGTACAGTGGTTGTATGTACACTTGATTGTGGACATTCGTTGAGTGTAGAAAGCGTTATAGGTACCACGATAGCAGGTTCAACAGATTTGCAGGTTTTTGCAGATTGCAGCTATTTTGTCTTAGTGCTTCAAGATGTCTGACGGTTTCAGTCAGATTGTCACTGAGAAGCTTGAGAAAAATAACTACCCTGCATGGAAGTTCAGAATAACAAATTTCCTAAAAGGAAAAGGTTATTGGGACTATGTAGAAGGAGACAATGAAAAGGAACCAGAGATTCCCAAGGCAAATGCTACAGCAGAACAAAGGAAAGATTTGAGGGACTGGCAACAAGGCCAGAGCAAAGTGATGTATTGGATTTCTATGAGCATCACAGATGGCATGATGGGCTATCTACAGGATGCTGAAACCCCCGCCATTGCATGAAAAAACTTAGGTAGAGTATTCGAGGTGAATACCAAGGCCAGGAAGCTTCAACTAAAGTCCGAGCTAAATCAGGTTAAGAGGAACAACCTCTCCATCAATGATTATGCTTTGAAGATCAAGAGTATCATCGAGGCTCTTGGATCTATTAAAGTCTCAGTGGAAGACGATGACATTGTCCGTGCATGCTTGGATGGTCTAGGAGATGAGTATGTACATTTCAGGTCTTCCATGAATACAAGAGACGACATCCCCGTGTTCCAAGATTTGATTTCTATGCTTATTCTTGAGGAGAAGAACCTTGACACATCTTCTTCTCATGGCAGAAATAATTCTAAACAGGACTTCTATTCTAACTCCAACAGAGGTAGAGGTAGAGGTCGAGGTCATGGTCGAGGCCCAAGGGGTTGCAGGGGCCAATTTCAAGAAGTTCAATCAAATCAAAACAATACAAGTGGCAGGGGAAACCAGTCTTAAGGCAGGGGGAGTCAAAGAGGTCGTGGTGCAGGATCAAGTAGGCAGCAACATACTGCAGATAATAGAGAATGTTGGACTTGTAGTGAAAGAGGTCACATGTCACGTGACTGTCCAAAGGGAAAAGCAAGTGGAAAGAGAGAACATGGCAACTATGCATCTACTAGCAGAGATGCAGATGATAGCAAAAACGAGCGCATGTTTGTTATGCAGCATGTAATGAATATAATGACTGCAGAGAATTCCACCCAAGATGATGTTTGGTATGTGGATTCAGGTGCCTCTAATCACATGACGTCTCGTGGAGAGTGGTTTAGAGATATGCGCAAACCAGATGTGTCAGGCTATGTGCAGACAGGAGATGACACAGATCACCCCATTGCTCATGTAGGGGACATACCTCTAAATACGAAGAGTGGGAAATCAAAGTACTTAGCAAATGTACTTCATGTCCCAAACATTACAAAGAATCTTGTTTCTGTTGGACAAATGGTTGAGCAGGGTTTGTAGGTTCGCTTCAATCCAAATGGTTGTTATGTAGAAGATTTCCAGAATGGCTGTAAGCTGATCACAAAGGGCAAATGTGTGGGCAGAATATTTACGCTGAATGTAGACATGCCTGAGGTAAAAGTTGCATTATTTGCACAGGGCACAGGTGTTGTGGCTGATGTTGACATTTGGCACAAATGCATTGGCTATATCAATGAGTAGAGATTGTGCAGCATGCAATCAAAACAGATTGTAAAAGGTTTGCCCAAATTCAAGGTGGATGGTATGCATAAAGTGTGTGCAGCATGCCAGTTTGGAAAACAGTCAAAGGGCTCATTTCCACATGAGCGAAATGTATGTAAAAGACCACTTGAGGTGGTGCACACAAATGTTTGGGGTCCAACCGATACTGCAAGTATACATGGTTGCAGGTATTATGTCTCTTTCATTGATGACCATACAAGGAAAGTATGGGTCTACTTCATGCGTAACAAAAGTGAAGTTTTTGGTCACTTTCAAGACTTCAAAGTCATGATTGAGAAGGAGACAGATATGCAAATCAAGACATTGAGGTCAGATGGAGGGGGAGAGTACTTCTCCAATGATTTTTCAGATTTTCTGCGAATGCATGGTATACGCAGGCAGTTTACATGCAGATATACTCCACAGCAGAATGGGGTCGCAGAAAGGAAAAACAGGCACATTGCAGAGGTTGCACATGCATTGATGAATGAGAAGAACATGCCTCATCATTTCTGGGCTGAAGCTGTAAATACAGCTGTGTACATTATGAACAGGACACCTACAGCTACGGTGCATGATGTAACACCTGAGGAAAAGTTTACAAGTACAAAGCCTGATTTGGCACACTTGAAAGTATTTGGCTGCATAGCTTACGTGCATGTACCAGATGAGTTGCGTAGGAAATTGGATCCTAAAGCAGAGAAATGTATTCTTGTGGGATATTCCCTTGAACAAAAGGGGTACAGGTGCTACAATCCTACTACACGGGAATTATGAGTGAGCAGAGATGTAGTCTTTGATGAGATGAGCAGCTGGTACAGTAATGCACATGGCACTATTGGGGCTAATGTAAAAGATGATGTGGTTGTACAAAATGTGAGGCCACAGTCACAGGTTTTTAGTGGACCACAAGAGTCCTCTTCTCGTGGCTCTGTTGAGAAGCCATGGAATGGTAGACTACGTACGCAGGTTACTCCACCAGCAGGTACAGGGAATGTATCACGAAAAGGAAAGGAAAAGGTTGATGAACCTCCCTTTATGGCTGATGCATCATCAGGTTTTTCACATGTAGATATGGATTCAGATGGTTCTGAACAAAGTCTTGATGAGGAATTTGGAATTCCGGCTGTCAGGACACCTGGTGTAAGGAAAGTACAAGAAGATGCTAGAGGGCAAAGGAGTGACCCAAGACCGCGCAGATCTAACAGAGTCAGAAATCCAGTTCAGTTGACTTATGATGGGTATCTAGCGCATCACCAAGCCTACATGGCTAAGGTGATACAGGATGTGGAGCCCACATGTTTTGAGGATGCAGTTGGAAATGTGCATTGGGATGACGCAATGAATGAAGAGATGGCTACATTGGAAGCAAACGACACATGGGAGTTGGTGCCATTGCCAAGTGGCAAGAAAGCTATTGGCTGTAAATGGGTGTATAAAACCAAGCATAAGGCTGATGGTAACATTGAGCGTCACAAGGCAAGGCTGGCCGCAAAGGGTTATGCACAGACGTATGGAATAGACTATGAAGAGACCTTTGCTCCAGTGGAAAAGATGATGATTGTGAGAGCTGTCATAGCAGTGGCTGCATCTAGAGGATGGATTATGCATCAAATGGATGTAAAGAATGCCTTCTTGAATGGTGAGCTGCAAGAGGAAGTGTATATGGATCAGCCACCTGGTTATGTCGATCCAGGTTACCCAGATTATGTATGCAGACTTCTCAAAGCTTTGTATGGTTTGAAGTAGGGCTCTAGAGGATGGTATGACAGGATTGCCAAGTACCTTGTCAGTATTGGTTTTAGGAGAGCTCATGCTGATCATTCACTCTATGTACGTGAGAGTGATGTGGGGATTGTGGTCATTACCATATATGTAGATGACCTTATTATTGTGGGTGACAATTCTATGGAGATTGACCATGTGAAGGGTCTTCTCAAACAGGAGTTTGAAATGAAAGATTTGGGCGAGTTGCGCTACTTTCTTGGCATTGAGGTGATCAAGACTCCAGAGGGTGTATGGCTGTCACAGAGACAATATGCTTTGGACATGTTTTCAAAGTATCATATGGCTGATTGTAAGCCAATTTCTATTCCCTTGGATGTGAATGCAAAGATGAGTGCAGAGAAGGGTGATGTTGTTGAGGATGTCAAGATGTACAGGAAGATTGTGGGTAGTCTAATCTACTTGACTATCATGAGGCCAGATGTGAGCTACACAGTAGGCTTGGAGAGTCAGTTCATGCAGCTTTCGAGGAAGCCACATTTGGATGGAGTACGATGCACACTTCGGTATGTGCAAGGAACTCTTGACTACGCATTGTTCTATGCAGCAGATGCGCCATTAATATTGTATGGGTATACAGATGCAGATTGGGCAGGTAGTATTGTTGATAGGAGATCTATGAGTGGCTTCATGTTCTCTTTTGGGAGTGCTACTGTTACTTGGAGCAGCAAAAAGCAGCCTATGGTTGCTTTATCGAGCACAGAGGCCGAGTACAGAGGTGCAGCAGTTGCGGCGTGCGAGGTAGCTTGGCTACGCACATTACTTGAGGACTTGGGAGTGCAGGTGGACCAGCAGATTGTCATCCATTGTGACAACCTCAGCAGCATGCAGTTAGCTAGGAACCCAGTGTTCCATGCCAGGACCAAGCACATAGAGGTCCATTACCACTACGTTCGAGAGCGAGTGTTGGCGGGCGACATCGACTTGGTCTACGTCAGCACAGAGGAGCAGATAGCGGATATCTTTACCAAGGCCCTCGGAGCTGAGAAGCTTCGACGTTTCCGGACTATGCTTGGACTCTGCGACATGCAGAGCTCGAGGGGGAGTGTTGAGATGTCGAGCTCTACATCTTGAGCTGGCATCCACTACGGGTCTTGGCCGCTTACAACATTTACTCACTGGCGCGTTAGGTGACCAACACGGAGGATCTCTGCCAGTGATTCTACAACTGGACTACACTTATAGTGCCAGCCTAGTACGCTTCTAGCGAGTTCACACTTAGTGACCGCATGTACATATGTGCTACTTTTCAGTTTTAGCACTTAGTCATTTTGTACTCTGTTTTCTGTGAAAAGAAGAAGAAGCTTTCCATCTCTGTGTGCTTTGTGCTTGTCTTGTGTAGCTCTCTTGCATCCTCTTTCTTTCCATTCTTCTCATGATCCCTCAGCTTTCGTGAAGTATATGCCACCGGTCTTCCTTCTTGAGTAAGAACTCCGCCTACAGCAAATTTGCTAGCATCGGTCGCTACTTCAAATTCCTTACTGAAATCTGGAAGCTTTAAGATAGGAGCTGAGACCAAGAATTCTTTTAGCTTAGCAAAACTAGACTCGTGCTTGGTCTTCCATTCGATCCTTATTCCTTTATTCAGTAGTTCCGTCAAAGGTGTAGCAATACGTGCATAGTCCTTGACAAAAATCCTGTACCATCCCGTTATCCCAAGAAATCCTCTTACTTCACTGACGGTGGATGGTTGAGGCCAATCAACGATATCCTTGAATTTATCTGGGTCCACTGAAATCCCTTCGGTCGATATGACAAATCCAAGATAATTGACCTTTGGTGAGCAGAAGGTACACTTGCTCGCTTTAGCGTAAAGTTGGTGTTCTCGAAGAAGATCAAGTACTTTGCGAACATGTTCTTCATGATCTGCCTTGTTCTTAGATTAGATTAGAATGTCATCAAAGAAAACCAAGACAAAATCGTCCAGATAAGGTATGAAAATATCCTGCATAAGTTGATTGAAGCTTGCAGGAGCATTTGTTAGACCAAAAGACATTATTGTGAAGTCGTAGTGTCCATAGCTAGTGTTGAAAGCTGTCTTTGGAATGTCTAATTCCTTGATCCTGATTTGGTAATATCCCGACCTTAGATCAATCTTTGTAAACATTTTGGCGCCATGGACTCTGTCTAAGAGTTCGTCAATCCTTGGAATTGGATACTTGTTTTTGACAGTTACCTGGTTCAGTCCACGGTAATCTATGCATAGCCTTAAGGTCCCATCCTTCTTCTTCTGAAAAAGAACTAGTGCACCCCAAGGAGAAGTACTGGGCCAAATGAATCCTTGTTCAATGAGTTGCCTAAGTTGTTCCTTGAGTTCTATGGCCTCTGGAAGTGACATTTTATAAGGTCGCTTTGAGATAGGTTCACATCCAGGGATAGTCTCAATCTCATGATCTAACTCTGTATGTGGTGGAAGATTCGTAAGGTCTTGAGGGAATACATCATCATACTCCCTTAACAAGTTTGGCCGAAGTTTGGTGTCTGATTGTTCCACCTTGTTGAGCTTTACTGCATAAATTTGCTGCCCCTTTCTCAGTCCCTTCAAAAGTCTGCTGGCCTTAACTAGAGTAGCCCTAGGTCTCCCATTTTCCCCCTAGATTAAGACTTCATTACCCAAGTTATCTGTAAAGGTAAAGTTCCCTTGTGCACAATGGATGTGGGCCTGATTTTGCTTTAGCCAGTCCATCCCTAGTATCCAATCAAAGAATCCTACGGGTAGGGTTCGAAATTGGGAAGAAGTTGGGTGTCCCCCTAGATCAAATTTGATTTTTCCTACAGAGTGTTGAGATACTACTTCCTTGCCGTTTGCTAACTCTACAACTAGTTTGCTTGTTGGATACTTATCTAGCTTAAGCTTCCTCATGCATCTGGGTGAAAGAAATGAAAGAGTGCTACCACAATCTATAAGGAAGTTAACTTTTTCACCTCTGAGAGATCCTGGCATACGAATGACTGCGTATTGCTTGAAACCATTGGGGTTGTCAATTGGAGCATGTAAGGTTTTTCTCTCCTCTGCTTCATCTCCCACAGTTGGTTGTACCACTGCGACATTCACTCTGGCGGTAGCTCCACTCCCTCGCCCTCTGTTTACCCTTCCACGTCCTCCTCTTCCATTAGGTTGGCCACGCCCATAGCAAGGGTATGGCATTGGCGCTGGTTGCCTGAGTCTTCGTCGGGCATTTGGATCTGTAATGCCCAAACTTGCCACATTCGTAGCATCGAACATTTGGGAACTCCATAGTTGTGGTGGTAGCCACAATAGGGCACTGGTCATATGCTTGGTTGGCTGGCCTGTTATTCCAAACATTTGTCCTTGCCATTTTTGCCAAATGATTCCTCCTATTCTGATTGACCTTATGAATCTCCATAGCTAAGGGTTTAGCTCTTAGCAAGGCATCTTGAAGAGTTGTTGGCCTGAGAGCTTCTAGCCGATTGTTCAAGGGGTCAATAAGCCCTTGGCAGAGAACCATGCTAGTTGCTGATCCAGGGTCATTCTAGGAGCATATCTTCGAAGAGTAACAAACTTTGAGTAATACTCCTCGACTGAAGAAGTCAATTGACAAAGGAAAAGGAACTCGTTCATCTTCAAGGTTTTATAGGCGGGTGGTAAGTAACGCCCCATCACTGCAGCCTTGATGTCTTCCCATGACTGGGAAGATCCCTTAATGTTCAGATCTCTGCAGTGCTGTTTCCACCAAATCTTGGCATCGCAAGACAAGCGGAACATCGCAAGCATGGTTTGATTCACGAGTTGGGTTCCTGGAGCTTCGAAATAGTCGTCCATAGCCTCCATCCATACTTCCACATCTCTCTCCACATTTGCCCCCTCGCCCTTAAAGAGTGGAGGTTGGGCTTGTTTAAGGAGGAGCTTCTTTTCTTGCACTGTCGAGTAGAGAGCAGCAGGCGGTGCCTACATGGGTTACACGAGATTCTTGATACCATTACTTGGATTTCAAATAGACACGAGACTTAAATAAAATTCAAGATCCCACTTTATCAAGAGATAGAGACTCGGAGACAAAAACACTTTATTTTATTACAATCGAAACCCTTCAAGGTTTAGGATAACTCATGATCAATTTATTACATAGCTTTTGGAATGCTTATAAGATACGCCTAGAAGGTTGTGTTGTCAGGTTCACATGATACTCTACTTTATTCGTGAAGTAGTTCCTATACTCATCTTTGAGTGGATAGTAAACTATGGTGGCGAGCCGGGATAATTCTTTTGGTACTCCAAAAGTTCTAACTTTGTTTGCTGGGATTACATTAGTGACCTTCTCCAAAAGCCACTCGTTGAGGGTTTGATTGGTGCCGTCAGAGACAAGCAGGTCCGTACATGCAGACAGCAAGTAGAATATCTGCACCACCCTCAATTCTTCTCCCCAACATATTTTCTTCAAATCGGAAGCCAGGAATCCTAGCTTCCGAGCGTTGATGTAGTAAACCCCTCCTTCATGTGTCCAATCGAGCCCCCATCCTCTATCGATGCGAGTGGAGTGCAGTGTATGAACCTTCAGCAGCATCTCCACGACATCTCGCCTGAATTAGTAAACTGGGGATCATCGAGCTTGTTCGTAAATAAGCTCAAACACTTGGAACTTCCAATATTCTAGCACGGGGTCTTCCTGCAACACCAATGCAAGGAGTTCGGATCAGCTACCTATATATCCTTAGTTCCTTTTAAATATTCAAACAATACGACTTTATTTCCTAGTCTAACCTAATCTTAGCTGTGATACCAGGTGTGAGGTCCCCAACCCATCGTCTCAAACGACGGATCTGATGGTAAACCTGGTGGCCACTAGATCTACAGCGGAAGCAAACAAAGTGGTTTATGGTTCATCTAGCGGACGATCTCTCATCACAAAGTGAGTCGAGTTCGAGCCTAGTAGCATCGAGATTTAGTTCCACCCCGCAGGGGAAGCGTGATTAACTTATCTAGCGATCCTAAGACCCACCTTCCAAGAGGAGAGAAGTCCCGAGTGCCTTTTTCCCCATGTTTCAGAGGCACGTACACTTGAGGCTTCGCCGCTCTTGGGGCAATGAGTAATACTAGCGTCGATTTATAACACTATGGAGACGGAGAGTTCCCGACCAATCGAGACCACCCTTTTCATAGCCATTGGCAACCCGAGCCAAGCCCCCATTTTCCACCCCATACTCACACTTCCTTTGTTACCTAATTACTGCCACACATGGTTGTTCAACACATAAGTTCATTGATTAAGTTCCGGTTCACAAGTTCCTTAATACAACCCTTCAACCAGTATTGCAAAGCGGCACCAAGATAGTAACTCTAGTAAAAATTTTACTCAAAACTTATTCATTAAAATTCCAATTTTGGAGGTACAACATCCCCCCTCCAGCGAGAGTTTACTCCTCCCGTTGTCGCCTAGGTGCCCATACAACTAGGTATATCCACCGCATAGAACGCACGACATGGACAGTCCCACCGCATAGAACACAAGTCGTGGATAGAGGCCCTAAGCTAGTAACTCTAGCTACTGCGAAATCATCACGAGCCGCCCTCCGTGATCAGTAGGGGGATCAAAACTAGTTTCAACATTGGAAATAGAACAGGCCGAGCTAAATTTTCCCTAGCAGACATTCTTTTCTATCTCAAACTGTATATCCAACAACCATTCTTTCCTACTTAGAATTTAATATACATTTCAATTCAAATGCTGGGGTTTCCGTTGGACTTCTCCAACATGTTTAGGGATATTTTCTTTCCTAATTTATCGTATGCAATGTTAAATTAAACAAACTTGAATTAAAATGTGACCTACCTCCTCAATTTCCTCGTCATTGATCCGTGAGTTCGCCGGTACTTGGTCGTCCATAGGAGATTTCCCTTTCCCATTCATGTTGCTTGTCCCCGCCTCGCGGTCGTAGGAACCACCGAAACGAGTTCTCTTTACCGGGGCCATTTTATACTCACTACTTAATTGACAACTTGGAAAAGAGAGCTAACATTCGAGAGTAACATACAACCATGATGACGGATTAGTTTCAATAAGCAAATCCCCTTGTACGAGAGGGTAGACTTAATTCAAGACATAGAGAATCCCGATAGCACCATACTTGTTCTATGGGAATAGGCCGTAAGGTTAATTACTTGGCCTAGATAATTATGAAATTCAGATTTTTACTTAATCAGTTCTAGTAGAGATGAATTAGACGTGCTTAATCACTTCTTAATGCAAGTAGAGAATTGCAGATTTACTGTATGCATAGAAGAGAGGATTTCTCCCTTCCTAATGATTAATGATGGATTAATTTTCCCTAATTAAATCCTAATCCATGAGCAATTGATTCTAATTTAATTATTTACACATTATGGAGTAATAGAATGCAATGGACTATTCCCACCTCAAAGTTGACTTGATTTTTTTAATCACAACGGTGACTAGTGGATGATTCCTTAAACATGCATTAAACTATGATTAAGAGTGACTAATTGCTTGCATGATTACTAATTATATTAAGATTTATGCAATAGAGCATGGATACGGAGAATTAGAGAGTATCTAAAGAGTATTTTGACTATGATTATGCATACTAGATGCGGAATTAAGAGGATATTAGAGAGGGAATTACAAACAGGCATGAATTAAATCGAAATTTATCGAGGTTACGGCTGAATTCCTCTTGAAATTCTGATGCAAGGGCCTCCTTGAGACGAGAACGGGCAACACCTTCCCTCCTAGCTCCTCTTCCAAAGACTATGTCTGCCTGCAGCACCTCCTCAAGGTGTGTGTGTGTGTAGGAGAGTGTGTGTGTGTGTGTGTGTGAGCACACTCTTATATTGGCTCTCCCAAGCTGAAAATCGAACCAGGCTGCTAAATACATATGAGGGAGTACTCACATCATGCAAGGCAACTTAGTTACATGCTTACCAAGTGTCCATTTAACTTAGTCTAACTAACTTACACACTCTCTCTCAAGCATGGCAAGTCTCCCACAAGTCCCTAGAGGTGTGAGGGCGCCCCCTAGCTACTAAAGCAAGCTCCCAGTGGCCTGGGACTTGCTCCCACACAGCCCTCGCGCCCCGGTGTTCCCCGCATAGCCTTAGGAAATTTTGACATTAGGCTAAAACGGGCGATACGAATCGGAATTTAATGTCGTAAATTGCTATACTAAGCTCTAACTAAGGTGTACTTGTCCGAGTACCTGCCATATTTAGCAGCCCCCGGTGTCTGAAAATGCATTTTTTCAAATTCGGGGTACGGGTGCAGTTTTTCAAGACGGTTAAAACTAGACGGGTCAGGTGACCAAAAACTTACTATTTTTGGGAATTTTTCACAAAATTTATTTTAATTCACTTTTGGAAGCTTTATAACATTCTAAACATCATGGCACCGATAGAATTTGGAAAACTGCTAAAAATAATAACTTTTTCCATTATGTTTATTCCATGGTACAATGGTGCTCTTTTTGGTCGGGGTCAGAGACCTTACATGTGGCATGTGATCAAGAACAACTTTAGTTGGTGGAGACTTAACTACATTAATCTCCTCAATCTTCATACTATTGTTTTGAGGATGAGACTTCACAAAGGATTTCCCTTTCTCACATATCAAAATACAAAAATCTTTCTTTAAATGGCCCTTCTTGTGGCAATGGTAGCATTCCACATTATAGTGCTACGACCATTCTAGTGGTCTTTAGAACGACACACAACTATGACTATGATCTTTTTGCCTATGATAACCACTACTTATACGCATCTCCATGCCCACTAGAATAGAGATTGATGTTGTATCTCTTCACCAAGCAAAGTTCTAGTAATATCATTGAATGCAAATTTTTTGCCAGTTTTGGAGTTCCTAATGGCCGTGTTAAAAGTATCCCATGACGATGACAAACAGCATAGCAAGAAGATGGATTTCATCTCATCAAAATTGAGTCCTTCTGAAGTAAGTTGTGTAAAACAACTATTGATTTCATTCAAATATCAACTGACACTACTACCTCTTTCATGTTTAAATGCATAAGTTTCTTCATAAGAAACAATTTGCTCAAAGCACTTTTACCATCTCATGGTGAGCATAAGG